>NC_140962.1:76084024-76111524 GCF_056783735.1 Eptatretus burgeri | reverse complement strand
ATATCTTGTTTTGTCATTTTCAACATTGCACTCCAAGCTAAACCAGGAGCTGTGAAATAGTGGGCAGGGTCTAATCCATAACAATTTTTATTATGACAGAGTGTTCTAAAAGCCTCAAACACATCAGCTAACAATAAAACATCTGTTTTTAGATATAAATCGTGATATTCTCCAAGGTTCTTTATCTTAAATAATTTCCATATTTCTTGTGCGTGTTTATATTCCTTATCACTTATCTCTTCTTCATAAAGGTTATTATAGAAACTTTCTTTTGATGGAAGTTGTGTTTCTTTAAATCTCATAAATGAATCCATATAATCATAAGGATAAATTCCCTTACTTGTAAGAATTTTCTCTTTACTTTGAATTTCATTCCTTGTTTGAATTTCCTCTCTCGTAAGAATTCCTTCTTTAATCAGAATTTCATCTTTAATCAGAATTTCCTCTTTAGTTAGAATTTCATTCATTGTTCGATTTTTCTTTATGATTAGAATTTCATCTTCAGTTAGAATTTCTTCATTAATTACAGTTTCCTCTTTACTTTGAATTCTCTCTTTAATCTGAATTTCCTCTTTAGTGAGAATTTCCTCTTTTGGAAAGAATGAATTAAGATTTGGAAAAGAGTCCGTGGAGCTTAGATTTGATGCGAGGTAGGCTAGTGGTGTTCCCATAAACTTGTAAGAATCTAGAAACCTAATACGAGTTAAAGGTTTTGTGAATATCATTTTTGAAAATGAAATATACTTTTGACTTGTGTTTGTTATGGCAGAAATATTCCCTGGTGTTTTTGAAAGTTCATTTATAAATAGATGTGTATCATAGTTGGCGCTGTTGTGAAGAAAGACTGGAATAAAAGAAGGTAATTTATAATTAAGATTACAACAGGAATGAGCGGGACCTCTATATTTACCAGTAAGATGACAATGGTCTCTAACTTTAGACTCCTTAATTTCCCCCTCACAAATATGACAGATATTGTTCATTCTAAATTCTAATTTTTCTTCTTTGGTTAATTTCATCGGTTCATTTGTTTCTTTCATTAATTTAGTGAGTCTTATACAATCCTTTTCTAATCGTTTTACAAACTCTTGTGAAGCATTTTTTCCACGATAATGTTCAAGTTTGTTATACTTTTCTCCAACAGATGATTTGATATAATAACAGAAACCACAAGGAATATGTTTTTGATATTTATTTGTATATGGTTCTTTTGGATTAGGAGAAGCAGTATTTATCTTTTTAAGGATACACTCAAAATCAGCGTATATCACAAATGGGTGCATGATAGATTTATTATAATCTTCAAAAGAAATCTTTTCACCAGGTTTAGGCATTGTAATTACAGCTGATTTATGATTACTACAATATTTTGAATGTTGTTCTAATCGTTCTTTTGTATGAAATGAATTAAGACATCGCTTACAAGGATATATTTTGTTTGCTGTTCTGAATACCTGAGAAGAGATTAATCTTGATAAATTATTGATGTATGTGTAATGTGAATTCTTTCCAACACTAAAATATAAAAGATCAATGTGTGTTTCTTCATTTTTATAGTTGTTTGAAATTTTTAATATTTGAACTTTGTTTGTATCCGTTAATCCATATACATTAATAGAAAGATTATTCTTTTTCTCAAATTTAGGAATATCTGTTAGTGGCATTGGGAATTTAAAATCTTTAATGTCCAAGGTATTCTCATATTTCATATATTGTTTTACTCTTTCTGAATTACATTTTGGTGGATGTAAGTGAGCAAGAACAGACCAGAGAAAACATTTATTATCATTGTTCTTAATATTAACAACTGCCTTCTTTAGTTTTATTTCTTTTGGTAATTCAATATAAGAAGAAGCTTTAAGAGGGTTTGATTTTAGAATGTGTATATCTAAAAGATGATTTTTTAATATTGAATCCACTTCCTACCACTGTATTATCAACATCCTCCTCTTGTCTTGATAGTTCTTCATAAACCCCACTATTCAAAAAATCTTGAAATGATGTTATAAAATGAAGATCTGTTCTCATATAAGGAGTTTGTTCTTCATCTTGTCTTTTCATATTCATTTTCACTCCCATATAAAACTTTAAAGTTTTCATTTCTTTTAATGTCTTTTTAATAAAATTTTCAACATCAGGTTTCACTATTTCAATTGATTCAGCTATTGATGATGGACCGGGTTCTCCAAATTGAAAAATCCTTATTTTTATATGCCCTTTAAATGCCCCATCAGTGTTTTCAATATAATAGTCTCCCTTTACTTTAAACTCATTTTTCTTGTGTTTTTGTGATTGAAGATGTTTATTATAACTACTCTTCAAAACATCCTTTGAACAGATATCACAATGTTTTCTTTCCAACTCAAGAGGAGATATTTTATGAAACAGATTAAATGTGTGTTTGTTGGTTCGGAGGTGTTTTCTATAATGTTTATATTCGTGATTACAAACATCGCAGTACGTTGTATTCACCATATTTATAGAATAAAACTTTGCTTAAACTAAAATTTTCTTGATGAAAATTTCGTTTGTTTTACAGGTGAATCTGTGCTTAAAACCATTTTATCCTCCAACTTTTTCACTTAATAAATACAATGTTTCAAGACACAAAAGACAAGTTTCAATCAATCTCTTCATCTGTTAAAGATACTGAGAAATATGTCAAGGATGTAAAATTGAACAAAGATAAATATAACAACTATTGGATAAAAACTATTATGGTAAATAATATGAGTTCTTCAATTTCCTTCAGTGGAAGGGCTTTTAGTATACCTGGTAGAACATCAATTAAAGTATCTCTAACAAAAGTTTCTCCTCTCCTTCTAGTAATATATTCAAAACTAGAAAAAGCAATGAAACAAGAAAAAGTATCAAAGAACAAAAACCTTATGGATGAAGCTTTAGAAAGAAAAGATAAGACCATCTGTAATATGCAAGGAGAAATTTGTATTTTTTTCAACAACCCTAAAGATGTAAATCCTGATGAAATAAAGGATGTTAATATATCAGGTGAAATGACATTTCGTTCAATAGTAGTTAACGATAATTTTAAAATTACCTTTAATATAAAAAATGTTGTCGTTGAATCTGATAATGAAAAAAAGTATATCGATATCGATGGTAATATACAACTGAAAGTATAGATGAATTTCAGTTTAAGTAAAGTTTTACTTTATAAATATGCTAGACTTTCCTGATTCTCCATATGACAAATTTGAGAATTGTCCTGCGTGTGAAAGACGGGGATTAAACACAGAGTCAAAAGCCTATAAACAATGTATATTCTGTGATTATCTTCTAATTAATGATAATAAAAAATATAAAAAGGAAAATAATTCTTTTAGATTTACACCAAAAATGAATTACTTTACAAGATTGATTAGAGAAATGAATGTAAAGTATGAGGATGATAACACACCTTTCCTTACAAGGGAAGAAACTGAACGTATAAGAGAAATGTTCAAAGGATTGTTGTTGTATATTATTCATGGATGTAATTTTCAGGGAAATATCAACACAAGATATTGTATAAATAAAATAATGGATTATCTTGAAATTAAACCTGAACTTAGGATAAAATATAGAGTTTCTAAAAAAGCCAATAATAAATTAAATAACCTGTTTTTCAAATATATAAATGAATGATTTTTTACCTATTTGGGAAAATAAGATAAAATTTAACAACCATAAAAATCTCCCAAATTCATTAAGATGTCTCATAGTTGGTTCAAGTGGATGTGGAAAAACCTGCTTACTTTTAAAAATGCTCCTCACTCCCAACTTTTTAGATTATGACAATTTAATAATTTTCACAAAGTCGAGTTTTCAACCAGAGTATCAACTACTCTCACAAGGTTTTAATGCTGGTCTTCAAAAAGAAGATATAATCGGTTTATTTAAACGTCAAAAAACCTAAATGATTATAACATTGAAGATATAATTCAACTATTTTGTGATACACAGAGATGTAAAAAGAAATCAAATCCTATAACTTGTATTCTTAGTGATAATACGGATGATATACCGTCTCCCCAAGATTTGGATAAATCAAAAAAGAACCTCGTTATCTTTGATGATTGTGTTAATGAGAGAAACCAAACGGTAATGGACAGCTACTACACAAGAGGGAGACATTCTTCTTGTAATTGTATTTATCTTAGTCAATCGTACTTTCAACTTCCTCGTCGTTCCATCAGAAACAATGCTAATACTTTTATTTTATTCAAGTTAAATTCAATAGATATCAATAATTTTTGGAGAGATAATTGTTCTACATTATGTAGTAAAAAGAAATTTGAGGATTATATGAAGCACACGACTGAAAAATATAAATATATTGTTGTGAAACAAGATGAGATATTAAGGGATATATTTTTTGTTTTATAAACAATTACATATATAAATGACAACTATTATTATAAATCTTGTGGGTAAATCTGCTTCTGGAAAAAACTTTCATAAATCAAGGTTCTTGTGTAGTACAAATGAGAATATTGTAAATTTACTTAAAAAACACCGCGTGATACGCATTGTATCAACAACAACTAGAGCAATAAGACCTGGAGAAGTAAAAGGTGAAGATTATCACTATATTTCAGTGGAGGAACATATGCGATTGAGGAATGAAGGTCAAATGTTTGAGGAGGTTTCTCTTGGTACAACAAAATATTCACATTGTAAGAGTGAGTTAAGGAAACTAAAATCTGGTGGTGTTGGGATATTAGAAACTAATCCAGAAGGAACGAGACAAATTATTAAACATCTGAGTGGAGTGAAGATTTTATCATTCGGTTTTGATGTTGATGAAGAAACTCAACGCAAACGTATGAAAAGCAGAGATGCAAGTATTAGTGAAGAAGAAATTACAACTCGCATTAATGTTAATAAAGAATTTGATGAAATATTTAAAGAAAAGGATTTATTTGAACACATCTACTTGAATGATGAAGAAAAGGAAAATTTCCCTGTTGATCTTTACAATTCATTAAATGATATTTTACAATAAATAAATGGATGTAAAAGAAAGAGCAAGAAGATTTAAGGAACATCAAGAGTTGGTTTCAAAAGTTGTAAAACAACAGGAAGACATAAAGAAGAAACGCAGACAGAAACTAACGGGCGAAGAAGCATTTGAAAGAAAACAAGAGAAATTTTTTAAACCACTTTTAAAAACTTCCCAAGAAAAAATGAAAGATGTTTCCACAGTTCCCACAGTAGAATATACTCCCAGAAAGCTCCAAATGTTGAAAGATTTCAGTCAAATGACGGAGGAAGAATTAGAGCATATTGGAGAATTAGAACATGATGAAGGTTTATTTCAACAACTGGAAGAGATTAATCAGCCGCCTGATTATATTGTGAATGCTGTTCAAAACAATGAATATTCAGCGGATTCAAAAACCAAAGCAGGACTCATTCCAACAGAACAACCAGCAATATTTCATCTTGTTCAAGAAAAGGTATTGATATTTAATGATGAATTAAGGTTCTTAAGTTCTGCTCAACCCCTGTTAAACTAACTCCGAGATTAATGTTTCTTCTCACAAAAGATGGAAGACAAGGTTCAACTGTGAAGGATGAATCAAAGTATATTGATAAACCATTGGATATGGAAAATAATGATGATAGAGTATATATTGATTTGCTGAACACTCTAAATTATAAGGTTATTCTTTCTGGTAAAAGTAGGAAGAATGAGAAGGAGAAACACATTATTCAGGCTTTAAGTATCCTTGGTTCAGGTGTTAGTTTTCTTCCAAATGACCCATCGCAATTAGTTAATAGACTGTTATTGTTGTTAAGCAGTCAGAAGGCTGGAAATAACAATTGTTTTAATGAAGCATCAGCCATTTTAGACCAGTTGATGAACATGAAAATAATTAATAAATATCAATATAAAGACATTTTATCTCATATTAAATAAGATGAGAAGCACAATCCTTAGTTTCAATTTCACAACAAGCGACCACACATCTTCATTCCCATACCCACTACAACTTGACACAACAAAAGAATATGAGGCATCTTTATTGTCCATGGAAACTTATAATACCTTATTTAATATAACTGATAAAAATGACAAGTTTAGTTATAATCCCGGAAGTGGATACAAAACGATAACAGTCTCACCCGGAGCATATGAGATTTCTCAAATATCTTCCGAAATTGCTCGTCTTATGAAAGAACAGGGTGATGAACCAAAAATATTGTTATAAACATTCAAAAACATACTTCAAAATCAACGATTAAAGTTAAAAATAACTACAAGGTTGATTTCACAATTGATAATTCATTTAGAGAGTTATTGGGATTCTCCTCAAAAAGATTGAAACTAATGGGACGTATTACAGTGATAATGTCATTCAAATATCCTCAGGAATAAATTCGGTGTTAATTCACTTTGATTTGATTGATGGTGCTTATAATGATGGAAAAAAACAAATACAATATTTTCATTCAGTGCATACTCAACCCCAATTGGTTATAAATTTAATATGGAACCTAAAAATTTGGTTTATCTACCTGTGTCAGGAAAAACCATACACAGAGTAAATTTTAGGATAACCGACCAAGATAATCGTGTGATTTCTTTTAATGGAGAAGTTATATCCATCAGAATTCACCTACGTGAAGTTTTCCAATAAATAAATACGATGGTTATTGTGAGGAAACACGAGTTGGGAAAATATAAAATAATTACAGGGGATGGGATGTTCCTTTCCCCATACTACAAGGGTGAAGGTATGTATCTTGGTAGAGGATACTATAAACCTAAGAGACAAAGGGGTGTTGGACATCAATTTAGAGGAGATGGGATAATTGATACTCTCATGGGTATTGGTTCAACTATTCTTAAACATAAAGATCTAATTGGTTCAACTGCTTCTGCTGTGGGAAATGTAGCAGGTGCTGTAAAGAGTATAAAAGATGCTCAGAAGGAATCTCATAAATTACAAGCAATAAAAGAAATTAAGAAAGGCAAAACTCAGTTGTCCCCCAAGAACGACAGAAAATAATTCAAATACTTGGATCAGGGTTTCAAAAGTTTTAACATCTTTTTCCTAAATAAATACAAGTATGGAAGCAATTGATAGTATCTATGATTTGGATGATACTATTATTATCTCAAACTCCACTAAAAAAGAAGATTACTTCAAGGTAAATGCAATAACTGGAACAGACTGGAATACGAATGGTACAAAAAGTTTTGAAATAAATAATCAACAAACCTATTTGAATCTCTCCGAAAGTTTCTTGTTGTGTAAATTTAAATTCACTAAAGCTGGGAATAACACAAACGCTACACTTGTAAATGATTTCTTCTGGAAAATGTTTGATAGTGTGCGTTTGTATATTGGAACACAAGAAGTTGAAGCGGTTGATTATGTCTCTGCTGTATCTGAAATGATAAAATTTACACTCTATACATTCAGTGATAGAATGGGAAAGGGGTCTGTCGAAGGTTTTATTCCTGATATGTCAACGGGAACAAACACAGACCCTGGATATATTCAAAGGAAAGGAGCGTATAATGATGATACAAAAGCAGAAAATAGTTTTACTGTGGCGGTTCCTCTTAAAGGTATATTTGGATTTTGTGATCATGATAAAGTTCTGTATGGTCTTAAAATTAGATTTCAACTACAAAGGAATGATAATGAAAATAGATTGCTTTTTGGTGTTGGTAATGCTTTTGGTGATCAGAATAAATTTGTAATTGAGGAGATGAGTTGGTATATCAGTGAATATACTCCTAATCTTAAAACAGAAGAGATGTTGAATCGAAGACTTAACTCAAAGAAACCACTCAGTGTATCATACCTCAAAAGAAGATGTCAACACGTTAAACTCAATCAAACTACTTACACGTGGAATTTGGGTGTTCTGGAAGGAAAGCCACGATATCTGTGGATCATTTTTAAAAAGCCAGATGGTGATACTGCGACTGATAAGAATAATGCATTGAGTGATAATGCTAAGGTGAAACAACTTCGCGTTTCTCTAGATGGAACATTTTATCCACGAGATAGATTGGAAATTAATTGGGAAAAAATGATTTTGCTGAAGCATACAAGTCTTACCAAAAGGTGTGTGAAAGTAATGGAAATAAAGAACCTATTTTGGATATGACAGCATTTAAAAGTTTGTATACAATCTATGCGTTTGACCTGAGCGCGCAAAAGGAAACTATAAAGTCTAATCGAGTGGATACTTCCCTATACATTGAAAGAGGAGAGAGTGAAGAAGTTGATACATATTGTTTGCTTTTGGAAGAAACAGAATTGCAGATTAATACAGATAATGGTGTGATGATTAGTCTCACATAATTTTTTGTTAAATAAATGAGTGGCAAAGTACCAACTGGGGTATATGTTAATCAAATCAATCTTCATAAACTATCATCTTGTGTTCAAAATCAAAAGCCTTGTACGATTAACGTTAATACAATTCAGAGAAAAGGAGCAGTAAGAATTGATGTTTTGCTCACAAGAGAACAGGTTAAAATCTTGAATGACACTGGCTCACTTAAAATTAAAATGACAAAACCAATGTTGAAAAAATATTCAATAAGAGAGACGAGTGGAGGATTTCTCCCATTTCTAATTCCTTTATTTGCTGGTTTAAGTGCGGTTGGAGCATTGACGGGTGGTATTTCAACAGCGGTGAAAACTGCCAACGAAAGGAAGGCTCAACTCCAGGCTCAAAAAGAATTGGAAAGACATAACAAAGAGTTGGAGAAACAAATTAGTGGAAGTGGCGTAATTGTAGATTTTGCTGAAAAACTTGAAGGTCTGCCTGATAAAGCGAGATTGTTAGTTGGAGATATGCTTTCTTCTATTGCACAAGCAGGTGTAAAATTAACGAAAAGAGGTAATGGATTATATCTTTCTAATAAATAAATGAGCATTGATGAGTGGTTGAAAGAATTTGGAAAGAATACAACATCAAATTTACAACTTGCCAAATATTGTAAGAAATTAAAAATTCAAAATGTGGTTATTTGTATGAGAGATGAATTAACAAATGTGCCGAAACATACAAAGAATATTATTATGAACTTAGAAGATAATAATGGGAACGGTTCTCATTGGGTTTGTATTTTTAATAATCAAGACAAATATTATTTTGATAGTTTTGGTCTTCCACCACCTGTTGAAGTCATAAAATTCTTACAGAATGGTGTTTATCAAACATTTCAAGTCCAAGAATTAAATTCCAAGTGTTGTGGTCAATTATGTCTATATGTGTTATTTCAACTCAACAAAAATAAAAAATTTTATGATATTATTTTTAATCTAATATAAATGACTTATGTTGGTAAAGATGGTTCTATCTTTGGTGTATCTCAAGAACTGGATATTGATTTATCAAATTATTATACAAAGGCACAGGCTGAACGACATAAATATAATATAAACAAAAATATTAACATGAAAAATGCTTATAAATTAAAAAATTATTCAAGCCCAACTGACGCGAATGACTTGGTGAGATTAAGCGATTTATCACAATATATATACTTGAATAAAACGGCTGTGTATTCCAAAGATACAGAAGTGTTGATATTATCTCCAGGTCATACAGAATTCACAGTTCGAATTAAAATAAATTTTTATAAAGAAGGGCGTATCGTTTGTATGAGAATAGAACAATGGGGTATGATATGAATGATTTAGGGTATAATTGGTCATTTAAAATTAACCTCGAAGACCTGGAACAATTAAATCAGTCTCGTAAGGAAGAATATTATCCACTTGGTATCGAGAATGAGTTTTGTGGGTCCACGATTAGTAAACAACAAATAAAAGAATTTATTAAGGGTAAATATAATAATGGTTTTGCCCTTGTTTATCTCATGAAAACAGAAAAAACAGGATTATATATAATAAGTAAGGAAATACAAAATGATTTAACTATGGGAAGATGGGGAGGTGTTTCGTGCCATAATATTATTCTAACATATATTTCTAATACATAAATGACAGCAAGAAGGCTTCAAGAAAATTATCATTTCTGTGTCCAAGCATACCTTCAAGAAAAGGGTATTCGGTATTTTAATAAATATGTTCTACAACATAAGAATGAGGTATTTTCAATAAAAGATTGGCATTATGCTGATGTTGATAAACCGACAACTTTAGATTTAATTAGAATGTTAAATAATGAAAAAATTATAAAGTTAAGAAAAGGTAAGGCTCTTTTAGAAATTCAAAAGAAATTTTATTGGTTTCCTGTTGTAAAAAATTATTTTGGATACAGGAATAACAAGAAATCCTGATGAATATATGTATAATATTCTATGGGGTGTAAACGATTCAAGGATAGTAAGGGATGAGGAAGGAGTTGAAGAAGAGAGGGAAGAGGAGGAAAAGGAGAATGAGGAGAGGGAGAAGAAAGAGAAGGAGGAAAAGGAGAAGAAAGAGAAGGAGGAAAAAGAGAAGAGAGAGAAGGAGGAGAGGGAGAAGAAAGAGAAGGAGGAAAAAGAGAAGAGAGAGAGGGAGGAGAGGGAGGAAAGAGCGAGACAAAATAAATATCAAAATATGGAAACCAGTGAGATTCAAAAAAGATTGGCGGTATTACAGAAAATAACTCAACCCACCGAGGAGGAAAACAAAGAATTGACAAGTCTATTTGCAATATTTTCTTCAAGACTATTGACATCGTCAAGCTATTCATTTTAATTCAAGTTTTTTCTTAAATAAATGGAGGAGAGAGTGAAGGCATTTCTTAGGATTCTTTATGTTTTAAAAATTAAGATTCAAATGTGCATGTTGGAAACTAAAAGGTTTTTGCACTCTGCAGGACTTTTTCACATAAATAAATGAGTTATTGTCTCAAATGTAAAAAGAAAACTAATACTAAAAATATTTCATATATTAAAAGTAAAAATAACAGGGTTATCCAAAAAGGTATATGTTCGGTGTGTGGTTCAAAAAATCAATTTATCTCCAAACACAAACTCGGAGGAGATATACAAAAGTTTTTATCAGGAAGTAAATTTACAACTACTGGAATACCAGGGAATTACATCTTCCAGGGTATTCTTTCTGTGGTCCAGGCACAAACTTGGATAAAAGATTAGATGAGGCAGACAATCCTAAATCCTGGAGTAAACCAATCAATAGAGTTGATGAAGTGTGCATGAGACACGATATTGATTATGGGAATACCACAACGTTGGAAGAAAAGCATGAAGCCGATAGAGAAATGTTGTATAATTTGTCTCTGATACAAAATCCAACCTTGAGAGAAAAAGTTGATAGGTTCATCGTGAAGAAGATGATTAGTGCTAAATTGAAACTTGGACTTGGAAATTCAAAAACTCATAGGCTCTAATGATGCCATTAAGACTGAAGAGCAATTAGCTGATGAATTACATAAACCAATATTCACAAAGTTTCAGAGAAGGAAAGTTTATTCCAAGGAAGTTGATTATATCTGGTCTGCTGATTTGATTGAACTCAATAATGATAAGGGGTACAAGTATGCTTTAACCGTTATTGATTTGAGGAGTAGATATGCGTGGGTTGTCCCTTTAAAAAACAAAACAGGTAATACTCTTATGTTAGCTTTTCAACAGATATTTAATAAAAGTAAGAGAAAACCTAAAAAATTGTGGACTGATGAGGGTAGAGAGTTTTATAACAAGACATTTATGAATTTTCTAAAAAATAACAGTATTACATTATACAGTACCTTTAATGAAGGGAAGGCAGTTGTTGTTGAACGTTTTAATCGTACCTTAAAAGAGAGACTATATAAAAAATTCACACAACTCGGTTCACAACAATGGTTATCTTTTATTCAGGATATTGTGGATAAGTATAATGACACGATTCACACGTCAACGAATATGAAGCCATCAGAAACATTTACAAAATTAAAATATGAAAAAGAGATTAATGTCAGAAAACCTAAGTTCAAAGTTGGTGATATCGTAAGAATATATAGGTGGAAATCTCATTTTGAAAAGGGTTTTACTGAACGATGGACGAAAGAACTTTTTAAAATTGTTGATGTAATAGATACAGTTCCTTGGACTTATAAAATATATGATTTGGAAGGGGAAGAGATTTTAGGTTCATTTTATTCACAGGAATTACAAAAGACAAAGATAAATTGAAATTTTTTGACTCCGCCCCTTTTTGACTCCACCCACACAAGCCCCACCCACACAAACCCCGCCCACACAAGCCCCACACAAACCCACCACACACAAACCCCACACAAGCTCCAATAAATTGAAATTTTTTGACTCCACCCACACAAGCCCCACCCACATAAACCCCTCCTACACAAACCCCACACAAGCTCCACACAAGCTCCACACAAGCTCCACACAAGCTCCACACAAGCTCCACACACACACAAGCTCCACCCATATTCACATAATTAGTGATTAGTTAATTAGTTCCCCACACACAACATGTTTATTTAATTAAAAAATTATCCACCCATCCACACAAGCTCCACTCATCCACCCATCCACCCATCTCTCCACCCATCCATTGATCCACACAAACCTCATCCACATTCGCCCCTGCCCACATAAACCCTGCCCACATCAACCCCTCCCACATAAGTCCTGTCTACACAAGCTCCACACAAAAACTCCACACACATAAACCCTGTCCACATAAACCCCTCCCACACAAGCTCCACCCACATAAACCCCGCACACACATCCCGACCACACAAGACCCACCGAAGCCCCGCCCACATAAGCCCCACCCACATAAACCCCTCCCACACAAGCCCCACCCACATAAGCCCCGCCCACACACACGCCGCCCACACAAGCCCCACCGAAGCCCCGCCCACATAAACCCCTCCCACACAAGCCCCACCCACACAAGCCCCACCCACACGCCGCCCACACAAGCCCCACCGAAGCCCCGCCCACACAAGCCCCTCCCACACAAGCCCCACCCCCTCATCCCCCTGTGCGCCCCCACCTTTGACCCACCACCTCCTCATCCCACCCCCACCCTTCCCACACACACACATGGGGAGGGAGGGATGGGATGAGGGGTGATGGGTCATTGGGGGGCGCTACCCTCCCTTCATGTTTTGATCCTCTTCTTGTAATTCAGAATCAAGTAATTGTATACAAAACAAATATAATTTATTAATATTGAAAATATTAAATATTCATTTGCGAGAATGTATAATCTTTCCCAGCAATCTTCTCCAGATGTCTTGTGATTTCGAAACTCAGACACCATATTCTGTTTTGAAACAAAAAGTGGATAATAATTACATGGTAATATGAGTAAGCCTCGTTGACCACTGAATTAACACACCAGGAGGCCGACTCAGCCTGTCATCCTTTCAAGGTCAATAAAATTAATTCCAGTGTACTGACAAAACCGCGTTCAAACTAATAATGCAACCAACATTAGACGACATTCTAAAGAGAGAGTGATATTAATAATAATTCAGAAATATTTACCTCCAGAAAATCATGTGTTGTACAAGATTGCTTCAACAGCTGATGTTGTGCGATAGTGCTGAAAAAAAAAAAAAAATAAGTCAAGGGTATAGATGAAGAGACAGACAGACAGGGAAAGCAACACACACACACACACACACACACACACACACACACGCACACACACACACGCACACACGCACACACGCACACACGCACACACGCACACACGCACACACGCACACACACACACACACACACACACACACACGCACACACGCACACTCGCACACACGCACACACGCACACACCCACACACGCACACACACACACACACACACAGACACACATAGACACACGTGTCTCACCATTGGTTTAATTCATTCGAGATCAGAGACCAGTCATTATAAATCATTGATCTCTTCAATAAGAGCAGAGAGAGGTAGGTAGGAAGACAGACAGAGAGAGACACACACACACACACACACACACGTGTCTCACCATTGGTTTAATTCCTTCGAGATGATAGGACGTGATAAGACTTCGTGCCACTCATTGAAAATGTCTTTCAATTCTCTTCTAAAATCATTGATCTCTTCAATAAGAGTATTAATTTCATGAACCACGTCGTGATACGTAAACTCAATTTCTTCCAATGCCCTGTCAGGGAAAAAAAATATATATATATATATATATCAGAATTATCATGATTTAATTAATAATCATTTGCTTCATCGTTCAAAGAGAAAACCAAACAAACTTACCAACTCTGTAGTAAGCTTTTGCCTTCATCGGAAGAGAGATCATCCATGTCTCAGTTGTAAAAATGAAAATCCTGTCTGGCAGAAACTTTGTCTGGTGAATCACTTATAAGGCTACAATGAGGAAATTCCCTAAACATTGGGTGCGGCCACAGGAAATGACAGCTTGGAAAATAACTAGGCGGTTGTATGAATCATTTACAAAACATACTTAAAATGGTTTTGATTCAAATGTTTTCAGTTCGTGTTCTGAGATAAAATATAAACACGAGACCTTGTCTCACAGAATAGTTCCTATTTTTTCACAGCATGACTGTCTAAAACCACACAGCACGACCGTGTCAAAAAACACTTCCTCATTTTCACGGCATGAACTGAAAACATTTGAAACAAAACTTTTAATATGGCGTGGTTTATACACAAAAATGATTTGCAACTCGGGCGGTGGTCAGATGAGATCATAAAGAGAAGTTTATCATTTCGTAATGGCACAAAAGGGGTATCTTAAAAAATATAAAGATTCAAATGTTTTGTTTGTCAATATTTTAGATGGGGATTATTGTGCAAAGAAAATTAAACTATTGAAGGAATTTGAGAATGAACAAATCTTTATAGGTTCAATGAGTGAGCTGATCAACCTCCAGGTTAAAGGGGAGACAAATAAATATACCTTGGGATAGCCTGGTTATATATATACAAAGCCTGGTGTTGGCTTAGTGGTTAGGGTGGCGGCTTGGGATCCCAGTGTCCCGAGTTCGAATCCCGCTCAGCTGCTGAATTAACACCAGGGGTTGACTCAGCCTGTCATCCTTCCGAGGTCGGCGAAATGAGTACCAGTATACTGGTCCCGGTGTATGCCCCGGTTAGAATAGGTGTACCATATCCCTGTGTTGTAAGAGGCGTCCAGGAAGGGCATCCGACCATAAAACATTGCCTCACAAAAGCCAAACCCCTGCACAGCAGGGAAAAACGGATAAAAAGGGGGTTTATTTTTAGGGGAAAAAAGGGAATCGCTGAAAATCCCCATTCATTTACATGGGGAAAAGTGAGCTAGAACCAGTATATTCACCCTACTCATATATATATATATATATATATACATATATATATACATATATATATATATATATATATATATATATATATATATATATATATATATATATATATATATATATATATATATATATATATATATATATATATATATATAAGCCTGGTGTTGGCGCAGTGGTTAGGGCAGCGGCTTAGGATCCAAAACGTCCTGAGTTCAAGCCCTGTTGAATTAATACACCAGGGGGTTGACTCAGCCTGTCATCCTTCCGAGGTCGGCGAAATGAGTACCAGTATACTGGGCCGGTGTATACTCCGGTTAAAATAGGTGTACCATATCCCTTGGGTCGTAAGAGGCGACCAGGGTTGCGTCAGGAAGGGCATCCGGCGTAAAACATGTGCCAAATCACTGTGCGGATCATACGGATGATCCGCTGTGGCGACCCCAAACGGGAGCAGCCGAAAGAAGAAGAAGGGGTTGACTCAGCCTGTCATCCTTCCGAGGTCGGCGAAATGAGTACCAGTGTACTGGGCCGGTGTATACCCTGGTTAAAAATAGGTGTACCAGATCCCTGTGTCGCAAGGGGCGACCAGGGTTGCGTCAGGAAGGGCATCCGGTGTAAAAAATGTGCCAAATCACTATGCGGATCATATGGATGATCCGCTGTGGCGACCCCGAATGGGAGCAGCCGAAAGAAGAAGAAGAAGATATATATATATATATATATGTATACACATATACATATATATATACATATATACATATATATACATATATATATATATATATTTATATATATATATATATATATATACATATATATACATATATATACATATATATATATATATACATATATATATATATATTTTTTTTTTTTTTTGAGCCTGGTGTTGGCGCAGTGGTTAGGGCAGCGGCTTGGGATCCAAAAGGTCCTGAGTTCAAGCCCCATTGGGCCACTGAATTAATACACCAGGGGGTTGACTCAGCCTGTCATCCTTCCGAGGTCGGCGAAATGAGGACCAGTGTACTGGGCCGGTGTATACCCCGGTTAAAATAGGTGTACCATATCCCTGTGTCGTAAGAGGCGACCAGGGTTGCGTCAGGAAGGGCATCCGGCGTAAAACATGTGCCAAATCACTATGCGGATCATACGGATGATCCGCTGTGGCGACCCCTAACGGGAGCAGCCGAAAGAAGAAGAAGAAGATATATATATATATATATATATATATATATATATATATATATATATATATATATATATATATATATATATACATATATACATATATATACATATATAAATATATATATATACATATATATATATATATACATATATACATAATTATATATACATATATATATATATATATACATATATACGTACATATATATACATATATACATACATATATATATACACATATATATATATATATTTATAAATAGTTTTTGGCCCAATCAATTAAAAAAAAACTTGGCCTGTGCCGAGAGAAAGTCTGCACCCCCTTTCAAATTTTTCACCTTTTGTTGCCTTATTGTCTGGAATTAAATTGCATTAAATGAGACATTTTTTCCACCTTTATTTACACATCGTAACCCACAACTTCCAGATGAAAAACAAATTCCACAAATTTCAGAAAATTAACTAAAAACACAAAACTAGAATATCTTTGTTGGAAAAGTGTCCACCCCCCTTAAAATAGCAATTGTAAATGAGCTCAAGTGTAATCAATCACTTTCAAAATCACACACAAAGTTAAATGGCCTCCATCTGTGTTAAATTTCAGTGATTCTGATTATTCGGAATGAAATCAGCTGTTTCTGGAGGTTTCCCCTGCTGGGTAGTGCATTTCACAGCACACTCAACCATGAGCACCAAGTAGCTTTCAAAAGACTACCAGGATAAAGGTGTGAGAAGGCTGAGATCAGGGGATGGGTATAAAAATATTTCAAAGGCCTTGAATATCCCTTGGAACACAGTCAAGACAATCATGAAGAAGTGGAAAGTGTATGGTACCACCAAGACCTTGCCTAGATCAGGCCGTCCCTCCAAACTGGATGACCAAGTATGGAGGAGACAGATCAGAGAAGCCACTAAGAGGCCAATGGCAACTTTGAAAGAGTTATCTGCCTTTATGGCAAAGATTGATCACTGTGAGGATGTGACAACAATATCCCAAGCACTCCACAAGTCTGGCCTGCATGGTAGGGTGGCAAGAAGGAAGCCATTACTCAAAAAATCCAGCCTTGAGTCCTGTTTGAGGTATGCAAAAAACAACTCCAGAGATTTGGAAGTCATGTGGAAAAGTTTATTGGTCTTTCAAAACCAATATGGAACTTTTTGGCCTTAATGCAAAACGTTACATTTGGTGCAAACCCAACGCAACACATCACCCAAACAACACCATCCCTTCTGTGAAGCATGGTGGTGGCAGCATCATGTTATGGGGATGTTTCTCATAAGCAGGGACTGGGGCACTTGTCAGGATAAAGGGGAAAATGGATGGAGCAAAATACAGAAATATCCTCGAGGAAAACCTGCTGCCCTCTGCAAGAAAGCTGAAATTTGGATGGAAGTTCACCTTTCAGCATGAGAACGACCCGAAGCACACAACTAAAGTTACACTGGAGTAGTTAACCAACAAAAAGATTAATGTCCTTGAGTGGCCCAGTCAGACATGACCGAAATTAAATCGAAGATCTGTGGCATGATAACCCTACTGATAGGATTGAAGATTCGACTTCCAATATATCTAACACACACACACACACACACACACACACACACACACACACACACACACACACACACACACACACACACACACACACACACACACACACACACACACACACACACGTGCAGTCGAGCTCATTCTAACCACTGATTCACTGACTGATATTAATGTTCAGTACCTTCCAAGTGACGCAGAAAGCTAAAATTTTGTGTGCCGATGTACATCGAAGTCGATACACTGGGAAAAGAAATTATCACAGAACCATTGGAAAGCATCCGTAAATGAATATATAAATAAATTAAACAAAATAAATGAAAATAAAGAAATGAAAAAAAGCAAATGCAGTTCAGCGACCCAAGACAATGGGGAAGTACGGTTCATTGTTGCTTACAATGTGGAAGCATAATACCCTGCTGGGATATATCATAAATACTACGTGTGTATGTACAGTGTGGATATACAGTATATATTTTATATATATATATATATATATATATATATTCATATATTTCTATATATATATATTCATATTTTTCCATATATATATATATATATATATATATATATATATATATATATATATTATATCGTTTTTGGCTAAATCTCTCAATGGTGAGGAATCACTTTAAAATTTTTATTATCCGGTTTCAGGTGTTCACCAAAATCGAATAATTTTGGCATCGACACAGACCCAACGCCTCCACCACATTTTGTCCAAATCTGTCCACAATTTTTTTTGACATATCCTGCTCACAGACAGACAGACAAACAAAGAAGACAGACAGACAGGCAAGGGTGAAAACATAACCTCCGTCCACTTTTGGTAGCAGAGGTAAAAAGTCCGAATGATGTGAGCTGGTCAAATCTATGCGAGGCCCATAAGGAGGAATTTGGAAATTAGCCAAAGCAATGACTGAAAAGGACTTGCTGGAAGGATTGTTGAAAGGTTTTTGCATTCATCTTTGAGCTGTCTAGTCTGAGTTCGCATCTCAATCCAGCTATAAACTCAACCCAAGCTATAAACAGCAGTAGTAGTTGTAGTAGTAGTAGTAGTAGTAGTAGTAGGTGTAGTTGTAGTAGTAGTAGTCATAGTAGTAGTCTGATTGAAAAGGATATTTCTACCAAAGGTAACTTGATTTCATTTTGAAGATTATAATTGTAACAGCTCATATGTTAGGTATGAATCATGTCTTCCACACACGATTGTTTTGTGCATTTTCTTATTTGTAGTTTTGAGACTGTTCAGTCCATTCACTTTAACAGCTGTGAAACTCAGAGATTTGGGGATGATGTTCACAAGGCCAAATCAAAAAGTTTTTCGTTTTGCAAAAAGCTTCAGAACTAAAACATGACTTCTGTCACAATGGCATCAACAAACACCCACAGCTGAGAAAAATGTGTAATAATGACGAGAAACGAATGGTAAGGAACGAATATATTTGTCCACTTTTGCTGATGCAGCACATTTCTTCATGATTGGTGGGAAAACCTTTTGACGAGTAACTTCAATATGGAGTGTAACTTTAAAGCCGATTTACTGTTCATCTCTGTGCACATCCTGAAATGCACCTGGAAATTATCGTGCATTGAAATGATTCTGTCCCTTTAGATATATTTGGGGCACTTCAAATTGTTAACTACATGACGAAAAATTAGCTGTGTTACTTTCCAATATTCTAATGTCCCATGCAACACTAGAGCGGGGGGGGGGGGGGGGGAGGAGGGGTGGTTGGTACCAGGCACTGCCCAGCCAGGTGAGCTTCTCCAGGCAAGATTTTTGGGACGTGTTGAACATTGAAATGGTGTGGAGCTAAGAGCCTCATGGTGGTTACCGATAGCCTGCAGGCTGTCAGCAGCACTGCCTGACTCCACATCCCAATATATGCTTTATAGCAGCCTTTGACCTCAAAAGGGCATTGAAGGCCAATGAGCGGTAGCATAACACCTTGCCTAGATTCTGAAATACATACATCCAAAATTTGGGGCTTCTCGGCACTACGGTTCAACCATGAAAGAGCAACAAACAAATGCACAACATTTATTTACAAGATTAGAAATAGCAAATTAGTTGTTTACACAATTGTGTGTGTGTGTGTGTGTGTGTGTGTGTGTGTGTGTGTGTGTGTGTGTGTGTGTGTGTGTGTGTGTGTGTGTGTGTGTGTGTGTGTGTGTGTGTGTGTGTGCGTATAATAATATAATCACATTAAATCAGTGTGTATATATATATATATATATGTATCTATATATATATATATATATATATTGTTACGGATTTTAGAATCCGGTCTGATGAATGCATCCACACATCCAGGTCCTCAGACAGTTATTTCCTTAAATGCATGTTCAGATTAGCCCCATCCCCATGTATAATGGGATCTTAAATGTGATGCGTTGAGAAGGGTAAAGGATAGATCCCCTCTCTTATGGGAAGCTTTTTTCTTTACAACAGACACGTTCACACACATTTCTTCCACGAGCTCTGAAGCCCGCCCTCATTCTTCCTCAGCAACAATCTTTCGCGAGCTCCGACGCCCCGCTTTTTTGAGAGAAAACGGGTCGTCATGATAACCGTGCTCAAGTGGGGCAGGGTGAGCTTGGGGCGGACTGCACCAGTGGAGACGGCCGGAGATATAAAACGAATGGGAGGTACGTTCTGTGTGGAGAAAAGCGGGAGAGAGGAAAGCGGAGAGAAAAAGTGGAGGCGAAAGAAAGCCAGGGAGGGAGAAGAGAACGAGAAGTAAGCTTGAGAAGCGAGCAAGAAGCGGGTGTAAGCGCACAAAAGATGAGAAGGAAGCAAGCGTGTGGTGCGCGTGTGGGTGTCTGATCAGCGCCGCCAACAAGTGAGGCATGGGTCGGTCACCAACAACACAGGGGTCCAAACCCGCGAAGGACGATTCCGGTGCCCTCCAGACTTCGACTGGCGTTCAAGGCTGTTCGTGAGAGGGTGCACGGCAAAGCTGGGTGCTGGCGATGGACGTGACACACACACACACGCATTTCAGGACGTTTTCACTTCACAGACGACTACTTTCTGGTGAGCAACATGATTCTTCCCCCCCCCCCTAACCCCCCTCCCTCCCCGAATGATCTGTTGGGTACCCATCTCTGTGTTTAGCTGTAAGTAACTCAACCCCCGATAAGCATCTGCTCTTTGTCTCTTTCCTGGCATTTGGTTGATTTTGCTTTGAAATTCATTCTTTATTTACCTCAGAAAATAAAAGTTCTTTCCATTTTTTTATTTTATTATTAATAAATTATTTGTCGATTTCCAACCTGTCCATGTTTGTCTTTTCCTTCCATTGGTCTAGCATTGTCCGAACCAAGATATACTGGGAGGTAATTACCACGGATTTGACAAAAAATAGTCGGCACGCACCAGCGGTTAAAACGCTCGGCCGCCCTAATTAAAATCTAATAGAGATAACATGGGTGCTTTGCCGAGGGTGCGCTCCCCGCTCAGGTGACCTCTAGTTAAACAGAATAATTAGATGGTGGACACTGGAACTCGTGGTTAACTGGGTGGCATTCATGGTTTTAAAACAACCCACCGTACCACAACGTTAATTGTGAGCGGTGGCCCCAGGTCCGGCTCTACTGAGGACAACTGGGGATTAATCCCCCTGAGTGACAAGCTGGTGTTTCGGTACCCGTGGCCGCAACTATATACATACATATATATATATATATATATATATATATATATATATATATATATATATATATATATATGAAAAACGAAGACTCACCCACATCTCTCACCTGTGAATGGAGGGAATTACCAATCAGCTCTCACCTAATCAATTAAACCCAGGTGGCTAGGATTATATTAATATATTGACTCCTTCCATGCTCTTCCAGCTGAAGAAGCTGCATAAAATAACCATAAAAGGCTACCCAAAGTAAGCCCTTTGCTGTTTCAAACCATTCCCAGAGGTCTTCCACAGCTATAAAGACTTGGGTCTTCGTATACGAGACATATAGTACATACATGACAATCCCAATGCTGCACACACCCTCAGCTGTCGGACCGGTTTCATCGCTTGTTGGCGAATCATGAGCAACAGCGCAGACAGAAATGCACACCAATGAGGCTCTCAGACATACACCACATGTAAACTTCAAAAGCACTCAACATAGAAATGAAAAACGAAGACCCACCCACATCTCTCACCTGTGAATGGAGGGAATATATTTATTTATATAATCCTAGCCACCTCTGTTTAATTGATTAGGTGAGAGCTGATTGGTTATTCCCTCCATTTCTGCTGCCACTCCCTGGAAATGTCGTGGCAGCAGAAACAGTAGATAAGTTTAAATTAGAGATAGGTATGTAGGTACCTGGAAGTGATGGAGATAGAGGGGTATAGGAATGTTGGTAGGACTTTTAGGTAGCTTGAGCATTGATGGGTGATCATGTACATGTTTGCTGAATCCGTCCATAACTTTTAAGATATCTTGCTCACTGACAGAGAGACAAACGGACAAGCAAACAGAGAGGGGTGAAAACAACCTCCACAATGAATGGACCCATGGAGGATCATAAAATATATCGATATGAAGATTGAATTCTGTTGCTCACAGTAGTAAAATTGATCAGGAAGGATGTCCGTGTGCTTGGACCTCAATTGAAGTTCCATATTAACAGAAATAAAAACAAAAAGGATGATTTCAATCGAAAAGTAGAAGACAATGTGGAATGAAACACAGGGGCAATACCCCTGGGCTCTCTCCTCGTAGAAGCTGGATAAGGTAACCAGGGCACCACTGGAAGGCATGGATGATCCACGAAATATGTAACGGAGAAGAAAGTAAATACCTATGGAATATTTTTTTAATGCCATGAACAAACTTTGGTACATTATAGGTGATGAAGGTGGTGCTTAAGTTTCATCGGAATTGTGTGTGTAGTTTCTGAGAGTAAAGCAGATGCATATTTTGGGGGGCAACACCCCCACCCCCCACCCACACACACCTTCGACCCTGATTATTTTTTAATGGTGTGAACAATCTTTGGTACATCATGGGTGATGATGGTGGTGGTCAAGTTTCATTAATCATTGGTGAACAATCTTTGGTACATTAACTCTCAAACCTCTCTCCCTCCACCAAATCCTGGTGGCGTCGAAACAAATGTTTCTGGTGTATGTTCCCCCTCCATGGCCTCAAATGGCCGCACTGCTGATAGCACATGTGAAAAGGCTGAATGCCTAAACTCGGTGTTTGCATCTAAATCTTGTGTCCGAAACCCATTGCTTTCTGTACCCACCTGACCCAGTCGCACCCAACTGTCCCTGGACTCTGTGTCCTTTTCTCCTGACAAGGTGGAGAGCTTGTTGTCAAACCTCGACTCAGATTCTGCAACCGGTCCAAACGGTATCAGCCCACGTGTCCTAAAAACCTGCTCCTCTGCTCCTGCTCACCCTTTCTCTGTTCTATTCACCGTCTCATTTGCTCAAGGTCATCTGCCATCTGCTTGGAAATCAGCAAACATTACTGCTCTGCCTAAACAAGCTCAAATGAGCTAAGATCCTCGTCCTCTTAATGATGACATCATGAAAACGAATATGACGTCATTGTGATGTATCAGGTTTGCGATAAATTATAATCTGTGCCAATGCCCGGCTTGATTGCCACAAACAAAATTCAAACAGCTTGCCTAGTTTCGGAGATAATGGTATAGGCGATTTCCAATTGCGGCGATATTATGACGTCAACTTTTTTTCTTGGAAGAATTTCCAAAATTGGAGATGGTTACTGCCTGCGCGTGGGCTTTCTGCATATACATGGCAAGTTTCACGAAGATCCGATGAATACTCTGGTTTGTGAAACAAAAAAAGTCAAAAAATAGGAATGACGTCATAAAAATTGATATGACGTCATAGTGATGTATCATATGTGTGGTAATTCATCTCTGCTAATGCGCTGTTTGATTCCCGCAAACAGAATTCAAAAAGTTTGCCAAGTTTGGGAGATAATTTTTTAGGTGATTTCCATTAGCGGAGATATTTTGACGTCATAACTTTGTTTTCTAGGAGGAATTTTCAAAATCGGAGATGGTTACTGTCTGCGCAGAGTATTTTTACATATATACGCCAAGTTTCAGGAAGTTTCGATGAAAACTGTAGGCTGTGAAACAAAAAAGTCCACAAGAAGAAGATGAAGAACAACAACGTGAGTAAGACTTAGAGATCCTCCACGAGGATCTAAAAAGGTGAAAAACCAGATCCCTGTAACTACAGACCAATCAGCCTTCTCCAAATCATCAGCAAGGTTGTGGAATCCATCATCGCTTCAGACATTAATCCTTCCTCTTCTCCAATGGCTTGATTTCCGATCATCAATTTGGTTGCAGACCAGGACACTCTACCCTGGATATGCTGCTTCTGCTCTCCCCACAATGGATGGAGGTCCTCAATGCCAGACAGGAAATCAGAGCCATATCCTTCCACATATCACATGCTTTTGACACAGTCTGGCACCCTACCCTGCTCACCAAACTCTCTTCCTATAGTAAACAAGGCCATCTCCACTCATGGCTCGCAGACTTCCTCTCCTGTCGCAGTCAACGTGTGGCCCTAAATGGAGTTCTTTCATCCCCTCTTCCTGTCCAGGCTGGAGTTCCTCAAGGTAGCGTTCTGGGCCCTGTTCTTTTCTGGTTTTCCTCAATGATCTCTCCGACTCTCTGGAAAATCCTCTTTATCTCGTTGCTGATGACACCACCCTCTACTGTACCATCTGTCATCCCCCAGACCACCAAGCAGCAGCTTCTTCGCTCTCTGCAGATGTGGGTAAAATCACAAACTGGTCCAACACGTGGAACATGTCTTTCAATCCTGACAAATCTCACACTCTCACTATGTCTCTCTGAAGGGACAGTTTAGAACCCCTCCACCCCTCCCCCCCATATACTTTCTCAACAATACTCTGGAAGAAGTCCTTTCATTCAAGCTTCTGAGTCCACTATCTGCCATGATCTTTGCTGGGAAAGCCACATTTCCAGACTGACCTCCAAAGCCAGTTGCCGACTGGGAATCCTCCATCGTGCAAAATCCTTCCTCGGCCCACCTGAACTTCTGACTACATACAAAGCTTTCATCCGCAGCCTGATGAAGTACTGTTCTCCCCTCTGGGCTGGTGCTCCTGCCTTTCTGGGCTCTCAACTTTCACAGCTTCACGATGTGGAGACCAAGACATTTAGGATCATTGGTATCTCCCGCGACGAGGCTGTCTTTGGGCCTGTCTTCTACCATCTCCTCTCTGGTCTCACCACCGCCCCCACTCTGTCTGCGATATGTGCCCCCCCCCCTCCCACCATATTTCCGCAGGGCGCTCAAGGCCCGCCAACAACCCCCTTCTGGCAAAACTACCAAAATCACGAATCACTGCTCACCTTCACCCTTTCATTCCTCTTTTTTCCCACCTTTGGAATAAACTCCCACACTCTGTTCAATCCCATTCTTCCCTCCAGGCCTTCAAAACAGTTGTTCACCACCACCTCTTATCGTCCCCCATCCAAATCCTCGATTTTTTCTACCCCCGTTAATCCACCCCAAATCCACCTCCTTCAAATTTCCTGCTTTCGTTCCTGAAAGTCCCTGTAATGTCCATCTTGTACACCACATGTTCCCTGCCCCATCCCTCTCCCTTCCACAGATCTCTTAATGTATCTGTTCCCCACTATTTTGTCCTTCCCTCTCACACCCCTCTTGTCTCATGCCCCCTTTGCTGTGCGTTGTGTATTAGCTCTCATATGAGCCTCAGCAATGTATACAAAAATAAAACACCCCACCCCTTCACACACTCCGTTGACCATCTGAGACCCTGATTATTTTTAATGGTGTGAACAATCTTTGGTACATCATGGGTGATGATGGTGGTGGTCAAATTTCATCGAAATTGTGTGTCGTTTCTGAGAAGAAAGCAAATACCTCTTTTGGGGGGAAACCCCCTCTAGTCCCCTAAAACCCCGATCCTCTAATGGTGTGAACAATCTTAGGTATGTCACGGGTGATGAAGGTTCTGGAAAAGTTTCATCAAAATTGCGTGTGTAGTTTCGGAGAAGAAAGCAAATACATATTTTGGGGGGCAAACCCTACTTATACCCCCTTCGACCTTTTATAACTCAGTTAATATTTTAGGCTTTTATCGTTTTAAATATAGATCACCTTTTTCAATTTCGTCATTGTCTACAACAGTTTCATGAGATCCCCTATACTTTTGCCGACAGAACAGTATCATCAACACACCTTAGATTGTTGGAACATCTTCCTCCAATCGTGACTCCAGCCTCAATATCATCCAAGTTTGATTGATTTCCTCATGATGTACTCAATATATAGATTGAACAATGAAGGGGAGAGACTTCACCCCTGTCTGACCCCTTCTCCAATTCCAAACCATTCTGTCTCTCCATACTCTGTTCTTACTTCTTGTTTGGTATGTGTGCATGTGTCTGTGTGTATATATATATATATATATATATATATATATATATATATATATATATATATATATATATATATATATATATATATATATATATATATATATATATATATATATATAATATATATATATTGTTGCAGGTCAGGGGTCGGGTGAGAGGGCCACGAGGGGGGGGGGGAGTTATCTCGTCTCCCACCAGACTCCCCAGAATTGTGGGCCATCGCACACGGATAATTCCATGATGTGAGTCGCTAACAGACCATGGACGTCAATAACTCAACCACGTGACCTCGGGTCCTCCCATCTATGGGTTAACTGAGTTACCTAATTAATCATGTGATTTAATTACCTGGGAACATGGCTTCATTGCGCCTTGGCCGAACTGGATCACTTTTCCGGATCGGATGCAGCCGAGTGACACTGCCAAGGACGTACCGGCGAAAAGGAACGGATGGTTGGGAATAAAGTCCTGGCTCAGCTAAGATTTGGACAAATGAAAGAACAGACAAAAACGAGCAGGAAACAATCCTAATAGTAATTTATTAACAATGGGCGAGGAAAGTTATGTGGTACAGTGAATAGTAGTTTTATTGTTGAATGTTGCATGGATAGAAAGAAGCGTGAGAGGTGCGACAATGTACAAGCAACTTCGGAAAGCAGACACAGAGCAGACTTAACCCGAAATAATAATAAAAATAATCTTCTGCAATCTTAACTTACGACAACAGACACCAGGACAAACACACACACACACCCTGATGAAGAGGAGTTAATGAAGAGAAAAAGGAGGAGAGGAGATGAGGCTAATGATCTCAAAATACCTTGCACGATTGCCCGATTGCGCCACCAATACGTTTTGGGGGGATGCCCAACTGGGTGATATCTCCCTGACAGCTGGCGCGCCGTTTCTTGCTTCGTGGCACTCCGTGCAGCTAGCGTCATCCAGAGAATGAGACATGACCGTTGGGCATGAAGGGGGGGACTTGGGTGGACAAGATTGAGTCGAGAGCGAGTGGGTGGAGTGGTATGCAGAACCAGGTGGGTGGGTGGAGTCAGCGACT
>NC_140962.1:75944024-76079024 GCF_056783735.1 Eptatretus burgeri | reverse complement strand
CTTGAGTTCAGAAGTGAGAATGTGCCGCACAGAGGAGGCTGAGATCGCCAGTTCTCGGGAACACTGACGGTGGGATTTGGGATGCTCCCATTGGAAGGTCTATTATGGGTGTAAACTTTGTTATACTGACAGTATCGTTGGTCTAACTGCATGTAGGATTTTGTCTCTTACCATAAAGTCACGATTTTCACTTTTTGTTCTACTGTGAACACCATAGTTGACGTACGGTCCAACTGACTACTTGTTAGAAATGGCATACCACCACCACCATAACCTGCAAGAGAGAAGGGTATAGCATTAGAAATTACAGAATATCAGGCTGCTCAAATTGTCCACTTTTTTTAAACACCCTGATATATACCACGATAGCAGCTCGTGCAATTAGCTGCACCCTCTTGTTGGGTTGGTCAAGGAAAGCTTTAAGTAGCCCATGTCTTTCACGCGCCAGCTGGCCAAGCCTGACATTCGACTGAAGGTTGTTGATAATTGTAGTTTATTCAAGGTACCTGGGATAACTCGCCTTCATTTCATGAAAGACTCGGTGGGATATTTGACGTCGCCCAGCTAAGACTAGCAGATGGGACAGCCGGTTTAACATCCATTTGAGGAACGTTGCATTGAGAGGCGTTCGTTAATGCCAGTCGTTGTTGTAAAAATATACAAATATCAAGCCACTGACTTACTCACGTTCACCTGTTGGTAATGTGTATAAAGGAATGTTCGAAAAAGTTCGACAAACGAGATACAATCATCGAACACGAGGATACAATGAACATTGTATGCAGAAGGAAGCCATTTGGCCCATCATGCCTGTGCTTTATCAACAGCACACTAATTAAATCCATCAGTTTATTTACCACCTTGATATAACACACAAATTAATTAATAATACCAAGGTTTATTTATTTTTCAACATGTAATAGCTGTGTATGTATAATGAGTAAAAAAATACATAAATATATTTTACATCTAATGTTTACACCTATTGCTATTTTAGGTGCATCTCGGACTATATCTCTGTTTCTGCTCGAGCATTTCCTTTTGAGAGTAGGAAGGAATCACACGGCACAACGTTCTGATGTTCTGTACATCCAACAACTAATAGGAACTTTAACGTCCACCAACTAATGCCGGCAGATGGGATGCCCAGTTTAACGTCCATCCGAGTAATGACAAACATAATGACCAATCACCCTGCCTGTAAAACACCAGTATGACAGTTTGTAGCTAGGTTTAGATTTCAACCCAGGCTAGACACCTTGTAGGCGAGTGTGCACACCACTGGGCCATGCTGCCAACTCATTTAACATACTCAGTGTACAAAACATTAGAAACACCTGCTCTTTCCATGAAAAAGACTGAGCAGGTGAATCCAGGTGAAAGCTCTGATCCCTTATTGACTGCACCTGTTGAATGTACTTCAATCAGTGTCGATGAAGGGGAAGAGACAGGTTAAAGAATAATACCTCGGTCAATACCGAACATTCAAAATAAGGTATGAATGCTAAACGAGGTGTATTGCATGTATGTGTGTTTGCATGTAACGAGGTGTATGTATGTATTGCATGTAACGAGGTGTATGTGTGTGTTCACACCGACTCGGTTTGGCTCGCCGGGCGCTTTTAACCTGCCATTGCTCATGTGAAATCTGTCGTTCAAATCATCTTTTAAATATACTTTAAAACATTTGGACAAAAGAGTAGCAATTTCAAAACCATAATTGTTCTGTTCTTGAATAAAAAAAATTGGACTCATGGAAATACGACAAATAGCCTTGGATGAGACTGATGTGTTGATTTGTTATCATTTCATGTGAATACAATTAGTGGCTGCAGTGCATATAAATGAAAAAACACACACCCACTCACATGGGCATTTCAACTCTTCGGAATAGAAGCAAAAATCTCGTATAATTTATCTTGTGCATGTGAAACCACACCAACAATATATTTGTAACAGTCCTTTCGGATCCCATACCCACCCTCCTCCCAACATTATTAATGGTAAATATCATCATTTTAAATTTACCCGACACATTCAAAAGCCCCAGATATGTCCTTCCCATCAGGGTTCAGAAGCATCTCATCCAGATAAACAGTCCATTCACTTGTAGGGATCCGTCAGGGGTTTGTGTAGCACATACCCATCCACTCGGGCCTTGTACCGGTCCACATGGTCAGAAATTTGCAGGATAAGCAGCTTCCCGTTTGGCGAGCTGAGAAAGTTCCCTTACTCTTTTGTTGTGCAGAGGGATGGCCCCTTCTCTCAGGCACTTTTCCAAGTATTTTCAGCATATTTCAGAAGCTTTGTGAGCCATTGTAAGTAACAAACCGTATCTACCAAAGACAATACAATTTATGATGCCCTGAACTTTATGATGCTCTGTTGCCGGTGTTTCCCGGGGTTTCTGTGCAGACGCGCTGAACATTCTGGAGTTGAATACGTCATTTCAAAAATGTCGTATTGCCCCAAAATTTGTTGCACCGCATTATTTTAACACGCATTAGGTCAGCGTCACAATATAAAATTGCAATTCTTCATCAAATCGATGTGAAAAGAAAAAACGAATGCTGCTCTGGCCGATCAACACTTTGTCCGAGGGAGATGAGCACAGCTTGGCTTGTACGTCAGCACTTCTGCCCCCCATTCAAATGTGAATTTTTTTGTCGATTTTGATTCAAAGGAGTTGCATTTCATTATTTGTACTGTATTCCGTATGCAGAATGAAAATTAATGTGTAATGGTTGCAGTCTCCAAGGGACTACAATGAGTGCAAGTCATCGTCCTACGACCTCAAACAAGGAAGTGAGGCCATTTGGCCATTTATTTCTGTGTTGTACCCCAGGATAATATTTGCGATACCATTAAACATCAATCTTCTTGATTAAAGTCTCAATAACACAATCTTAATCACGGGATCCAACTTGATATATATATATATATATATATATATATATATATATATATATATATATATATATATATATATATATATATATATATATATATATTGTTGCGGATTCGCGCCCGCCGGCGTGCTGACGGCCACGTAACTCGAATCGCGGCACGTCGCCCACCGGACGGACAATCCAGTAATGACCCTCTCGGACTAACGCCGGGAACCAGTCACGGGTGGACCTTTCGGTCTCACCGCGACCGAGCCAATCAGCCCCCGCGTGGGATAGGGTTGCTCGCCAAATTCGACCTACCTAAGTACCCACGCGGAGGGTAGACCGGGCGATCGCACCTCGCCGCAGGTCGACTTCGGACACGGGCCACTTAAGCGACCCGTTCCGTACTATCAGAATAACCGAGCGGTGTTATCGTCGACCTCGACGGTTCGATTAATTATCGGGCGTATTCAGCCCACTACCAACCCTTTACGTGAAGCAAGATGAGGATTCAATGGGAGAAATGACGAAGCGAAGCGGGAAACAGTTCAACACAAAAGCACATTTATTCGCGACACACGGGAAGCACACATATTCAATCCCACCAAAAGCACACAGAAAAGACACAATGCAATTTACACAAAAAGCAAATATAAAAGCGAAAACACAATGCAGAGCTAATACCGACTACCGAGTACATGGCAACTCTTATACAATTCTACTTCCCAGACGGCGCTGACAACACATACCCAAAACCAAGGAAAGAATACCCTCAAGGATGAGGCGGGCCTGAGGCCGAGACCGGGTCGCGCCTACCCGTCTGGTGATGAGACGCGGAGCGGCGATGGCGCCCCAACCCCGCGGGCCTCGCGGGCAGTGTCTGGTAGGGGGTGGGAAAGGGGCCCCCTTGGTCGCACTATCTCAGCGCGGGGGGAAACAGGAGGGGGTTGCTGATGCTCGGGGTATAGAGGATCTTTATTATCCCCCGACGAGCGTCTCCACCTCGGCCAGGTCGCGCTGTCGGCCTCCCTCGGGTGCAGCTCCCTGCACGACGTGAGCACCCCCTCGTCTGGTGTCGCCGCCTTTCCACAGCTCGTCCCCTCCGTTCCGACTCCAACGCACACGACGAGCAGCTCCACCGCCCGCGAAGTCTTGACCCTCTGCTTCCGACTCTCCTACTCTCCGCCTCTCCGCCTCTGGACTCTCCGACTCTGGACTCTTCTTTGGACTCTCCGACCGACTCTCCTGACTGACGAACACGGTCCTTTTATCCCCCCGTAGCTTCGCCTTTGACCCCCTCCCTTTGACCTTTCACCTCGCTCCCCATTGGCCCGAGAAAAAGTGGGCGTGAAGGCTTTTTGATCCACAAATTTGCATATATCGATCGTCCTGGAGGCGGGGCCAAATCGTCCCTCGCTCACCGATTGGACGGCAAAAAGTGGGCGTGTGTCGTTTTTGATCCGTTTTTGAAGCACAAAATCCGTGATTTTGTACACGCTGTTCGACGCGCGCCCTGCACGAGTCCAACACCGGTACCCACAGGCGGCGCAAGAACGGTGGCGATGCGACGGCTGCGAGGTGTGATGTGAAGGTCGTGGCGGTTGTGGTGAAGCGGCGTTGTGGTTGGTGGTTGATGTTGTGGTTGTGGTGGTAATCATGGCGGTTGGTCCAAAATAAAGATAGCAAAAGAAAAACGGCTATCCTGAAGAGTCGCAGCACGCATAAATGACATGTATTCCCACTAGACAACGGGTTCGGGCCTAACTACACATGTACTTACCGAGATACCTCACCTAAGGGACCTGAATGGTGGTTTGCGAATTTGGTAACCACAACACTACCCCCTCCCCTTTTTACAGACTCGTCCCGAGTCGTCAAATTTTCGTGTGCCATCATGTGTAGTTTTCCCCGAGTACATTTTACCTACGGATCCCTGAGTGCGACATTCATGGTATTCGTGTCCCCAAAATAAATAACCTGAGGGCTGCGTAACTATCTAAACAAACTCACTCACTCGGACGACTTAAATAAAATTGCCGGCGCTAAGACATACATGCCGGGGCGCACTCATATTTCAGTACATCTTAACCTTAACTTACAAATTTTACACTAAACCATGGCCCAGGATCATTGAACTCTGCAAAGAAAAGCAGTTAGCAGGGAGCCAGGCTGCCCGCATGCAGTCTCTGACTCAAAACAATGCAGGTGACAGGGAACGTGGCTGGCTGCTCACACGCAGTCCAAGGCCTCCCCTTTTGAACTGAACTCAGTGAACCACAACGGTGCTTGGGCTGCACAAACGCAGTCTCCGTGCCAGCTCAAGTGGCACACGCAATGAGCACAACGAATGGATGCATGAACACAAACACGGTGCACGGGCCGCCACTGCAGGCCCGTGTTGTAGCTGCCAACGGGGCAGTTCTCGCAGCTTGCAAACTGTTGCTTTTACGATCCTGGCGCACATGGCAATGAACAGGGGGGGGGGGGGCAAAGCAAAATTGAACGGGGCTGGTGAACGGGGGCAGTGGGCATGGCATGGCAAAGGTGATCAGGCAAACACAGCCCGCAGAAGAAGGCCGCTGCAGGCAAACACAGCCCGCAGAAGAAGGCCGCTGCAGGCAAACACAGCCCGAAAATGAACTGGCCGGCACAGGCCTTGAAGAAAACAGCCAGCAGATGAACTGGCCGGTACAGGCCTTGCAGCACAACAACAGCTGCCGATGAAGTTAGCCGGCCTCTGCCTTGCAGCAAAACACGGCCAGCCGATGAAGTTGGCCAGCCTTTGCCGTTCAGTGGAGGTTGGTGGAGGGAGTGCGGTGGTGCTGGCCACTTGGAAGGCGGGCTCGGACCTACCTACCTGTCTCCCTCCCAACCTATCGCCTTTGCCTGTCACTGTACATACCCACTCCCTTAATTTGTCAAACCCCAATTTAGCCCCAACTTATTTTTTTGTTGTTTTTATTTTTACTCCCCCACTATAAATCGTCCCCTAACCCCCTTTATCGTCCTTGTTCGGCTAACCTATCCTGTCACCTAGCCTACTCCCAACCCCTACGTTCCCTTCCCGGAGGGGAATAAGGGAGAGCTAACGTCCTGTGTTGAGGCCCAACTCAAGCCTCAGAATGGCCTCCCCAGAGTTCGGCGATCTATAACCAAAGTGGGTCCAGCGGCCCACAACGACAGCGAGGGGATGGATGGTGCGGAGGGGTACATCTCCTAATCTACCCTAACCATTTAACTGTTAAACTACCCCGGGGCTTTCAACAAGCGCCTCTCGCTTAAACTATTGGTTCTAACAACCCAGATTCCCGTCGCCTGTGTTGGTGTCCTCACAATTTCGGGCCTCGCCCCCCAATTTTCTCTCCGTGCCCTCACACGGTCTCCTGGCAGGGACACGTGGCTCCCTTTGGCAGGCCCGACCCTCTGCCGAATCTCCCGCTATGGCACCCCCGGGCACTACACTGCCTCCGAGCCTACCAGCTCCCTAACACCGGGGAGTGCCCCCCATGGCACCTCCCCTGAAACGCACACGTGGCAGGCTGGCTTCCCGGGCCCCTTTCCGAGGGTCACCCGTGCCCACAACACTGCCCACGCGGCTAATGGCGCCCCGGGCCCCGCACCAAGCAGGCGCACCCGTGCCCACTACGCTATCCCGGCCCCCCATGGGCCCTTGGCCTACCACGGCCGACTAGCCTGGTGCCCGGGGTACCCACTCAGCGATACTCACCTTTCGCAGCCACGCTCCCAAGCCCGTCAACAGGGCTCCTGCACCCCTCCAAATGGGTCTCGAGCCTACTTTCCCACCAACAACAAAACGACCTCCATTTTTCAATTTGACTAACCCCCTAACTCACTTTACTCTGACCCCGGGGTCCCTTGGGCGGGAGTCACTCCTCCCCCCAATCACTCATCGCACCATGCATTCCCCATTCACTCCACTCACACAGACCCGCTGGCCTCACTCACTCACCAAGCACATGCTTCCACTTCACTCACCAACTCTTCAACGCACACACCACTGAACTATGCCATCCTTCTAACTACCTCCCCTAACTAACTCGTGCTCCCACGTCGTCCCTTAAACTACAGCACGTTCCTTTTAACACTACGTAGCTAAGCTACGTCACCTCTACACATTCACTAGTCTGTCTGTCTCCAAATAAATCATTTTATTTCCCAACCTAAATCTGGCTACATCCCTCTAACTAATCCATTCCACGGACTCCATGAGGACTTACCCCTGCCCCATGAAGTCGGTCTAACTAAGCTAACCCTTCCCCCTAACTAGTTTTCATCCTGTGCCCAGGCCAAGGAGGTCTTCCACCCCTTGCCCAGGAATCCTGTGCACCCGAAAGTGAGGCTTGCTTTTTTTTTTTTTTTTCATGCGCATCACCAGCGCGTCAACTCAGAGCTCGCGCACTTTGCACCTGTCCGTGACGTCATGCAGCTGCACGTGTTCCTCGTCCCTCCTTGGACGGTACCATCCGGCAGAGATACCCCTCCTGCCGGATTCTAACCCCACGTGCAGCCATGACGTCACCGTGCGCATAAAAAAAACACAAGCCCCACGTCTCGAGGGGTTCCCCACGCGAACACATGTGCTTTGCCCGTTGGAGCTTAACACACACGATCGCGTGGAGAACCCGTCCGGTCCAAATCCGTTTACCTGCCTAAACTTTGTCCGTCCGCGGGATCGGCAAATCCACCGCGTGCGTTTCCGGACCGGGACTTCACTCTCGCAAGCGAGCACGTGGTGGTCTCGTGCGTTGCACAGCACGGACCGCGTGCTCACTGCTGGGCGAACCCGGCACGGTCCTCGAAACAACTACAGCCGCTACTCGGCTTTCTCTCCTCTGTCGCCGTCTCCGTTCCACACACGCATACCTGCGTGTTACGACGCACACAGTCCACTCTATCACATTCACACCGGGAGACGCGGCTGCGTGCTCCCGCATGCCAACCGACATCTCCCTCACATACCGCTCTCTCACACACACGGTCTCCCTGGCACACAGCGACCTTGCACACGGCCGTTCACTCACGCGTGCGGGGGCACTCACCCGCGGTGCCTCACTCGCACTCCGTGCCTCATCCACACACGCGGGGGCACTCACCCGCGGTACCTCACTCATACACACGGCGACACTCACACACGCGGTCTCTTCCACACACGGTGAGCTGGGAAGCACGCACTCCGGCACAATCGCCACCACACCAATCACACACGGGGTCGCTTCCACACACGGGGACGCACTCACACCTTGCACCACACACACAGGGACAACCACACTGGGGATTCGTGTCCCCACAAGGGTCTCCGGGGCCTCTACACCCCCCAAGCTCTCCGTGCACCTGTCCACAGCACTCCTCCTCTCAACCTCGCAAAGCACGACCGAACTCACCTGGTCGTGACTCGCCTCAAGGGGGCAGACTCCCTCCCCTCGTTCCTGGAGGAGGCTATCCCGCTGCTCGCACCGGGCCTTCACCCAGTCCACCAGCTCACCCCCATTGTCCTCCACTACCTCCGTGTGTGTGTGTGCGTCACTTACCCCGTCTTCATCGTGCAGTCTCTCCTCTATTTTTTCTGTCTCCCGTGTCTCTGCCAACTCTGTCACCTCTTCACCCTTTACCTCCCTTGTCTCAACTATTATTATTTCCTTTGTCACGGCCTTCATGCCCGCCTGCTGGCATCGGCCCATGTTCTGCGTCTCACCCCGCAGCTTTTTCGTTCTTTCCTTCATTTGCTGTGTACTCGCATCGATCTTTTCGTTCATGCTTTTTATTTCGTTTTTTATTTCCGCATTCATTTGTGCCAGCATGGCGAATAGCTGGGCCATGTCGGATGCACTCAAGTGAGCCGTTTCGGCAAGGGTTGGGGAAGGGTCTTGGTGGAGAGGGGGGGGGGGAGGTGTCATACACCGCGGCCGCTGCCGCACCCACCCCGGGCCCTGGGTTCAGTTGGGCGAGTCCGTGTTCCTGCACAATCAACATTTCCTGCTCGGGGATTCCATCCTGGACCATGGATCCTACACATTCTACATCCATTTCTAATACCCCCAGCTCCCGCTCGCCTTGAGACGCCATCTTGCTTCTTGTGAAGGGTTAATTTGCTCGCTCGTAATTTGGAGGGAATCGGGGGTCGCTTCTCTCACCCCTGGACCGATTCCCGTGAATTTAGCCGGAGACAGGAGAGCCCGTTTTCCTGTTCTCCGATACCAGTGCCGCGAGGAGGGCGATGAATTTGTATCGCACGACCTGACACCAGTGTTGCGGTCTTCGCGCCCGCCGGCGTGCTGACGGCCACGTAACTCGAATCGCGGCACGTCGCCCACCGGACGGACAATCCAGTCGTGACCCTCTCGGACTAACGCCGGAAACCAGTCACGGGTGGACCTTTCGGTCTCACCGCGATCGAGCCAATCAGCCCCCGCGTGGGATAGGGTTGCTCGCCAAATTCGACCTACCTAAGTACCCACGCGGAGGGTAGACCGGGCGATCGCACCTCGCCGCAGGTCGACTTCGGACACGGGCCACTTAAGCGACCCGTTCCGTACTATCAGAATAACCGAGCGGTGTTATCGTCGACCTCGACGGTTCGATTAATTATCGGGCGTATTCAGCCCACTACCAACCCTTTACGTGAAGCAAGATGAGGATTCAATGGGAGAAATGAAGAAGCGAAGCGGGAAACAGTTCAACACAAAAGCACATTTATTCGCGGCACACGGGAAGCACACATATTCAATCCCACCAAAAGCACACAGAAAAGACACAATGCAATTTACACAAAAAGCAAATATAAAAGCGAAAACACAATGCAGAGCTAATACCGACTACCGAGCACACGGCAACACTTATACAATTCTACTTCACAGACGGCGCCGACAACACATACCCAAAACCAAGGAAAGAATACCCTCAAGGATGAGGCGGGCCTGAGGCCGAGACCGGGTCGCGCCTACCCGTCTGGTGATGAGACGCGGAGCGGCGATGGCGCCCCAACCCCGCGGGCCTCGCGGGCAGTGTCTGGTAGGGGGTGGGAAAGGGGCCCCCTTGGTCGCACTATCTCAGCGCGGGGGGAAACAGGAGGGGGTTGCTGATGCTCGGGGTATAGAGGATCTTTATTATCCCCCGACGAGCGTCTCCACCTCGGCCAGGTCGCGCTGTCGGCCTCCCTCGGGTGCAGCTCCCTGCACGACGCGAGCACCCCCTCGTCTGGTGTCGCCGCCTTTCCACAGCTCGTCCCCTCCGTTCCGACTCCAACGCACACGACGAGCAGCTCCACCGCCCGCGAAGTCTTGACCCTCTGCTTCCGACTCTCCTACTCTCCGCCTCTGGACTCTCCGACTCTGGACTCTTCTTTGGACTCTCCGACCGACTCTCCTGACTGACGAACACGGTCCTTTTATCCCCCCGTAGCTTCGCCTTTGACCCCCTCCCTTTGACCTTTCACCTCGCTCCCCATTGGCCCGAGAAAAAGTGGGCGTGAAGGCTTTTTGATCCACAAATTTGCATATATCGATCGTCCTGAGGCGGGGCCAAATCGTCCCTCGCTCACCGATTGGACGGCAAAAAGTGGGCGTGTGTCGTTTTTGATCCGTTTTTGAAGCACAAAACCGTGATTTTGTACACGCTGTTCGACGCGCGCCCTGCACGAGTCCAACACCGGTACCCACAGGCGGCGCAAGAACGGTGGCGATGCGACGGCTGCGAGGTGTGATGTGAAGGTCGTGGCGGTTGTGGTGAAGCGGCGTTGTGGTTGGTGGTTGATGTTGTGGTTGTGGTGGTAATCATGGCGGTTGGTCCAAAATAAAGATAGCAAAAGAAAAACGGCTATCCTGAAGAGTCGCAGCACGCATAAATGACATGTATTCCCACTAGACAACGGGTTCGGGCCTAACTACACATGTACTTACCGAGATACCTCACCTAAGGGACCTGAATGGTGGTTTGCGAATTTGGTAACCACAACAATATATATATATATATATATATATATATATACACTACACACATATATATTACACACATATATGTGAATATACATACATATATGTATATATATATATATATATATATATATATATATATATATATATATATATATATATATATATATATATATATATATATATATATATATATATATCTCCACACAAATAAAAGGCAAAGTGTGTGTGCGTCAGTGTCTCCTTCATAACTCCAAAACCATAAAACTTAGCAGCCTGAAATTTTGCAAGCATACCAAGAAAACTCCAAGGAAGCGCAAGAGTGAAAATTGTGATTTGTTTCATTAAAACACCACTTTTTAAGATAATTAACGACATTATTTAATTATATCCTTCATCGGGCGATCCTCCGCCACCTCGCTCTCTGGGTCTCATAGCATTTCCTGGGTAACCTCGCTTGGGTCTGAAGCCGCCATGTTTTTTGGCCTGCTCAACCATCCCCTGACTTGGAGCAGTCCGCAATGATTTCTTAACAATAAAGTTGTCCCCCCCCCCAACCCCCTTTCCTCACTCATATGGAATGCCTGTTCATAATAGCTACGAATCATTGTGTACATCGCTTTTGTAAGTCCTACAGCTTTCAAATTAGGAGCTTGTAGAGATTCCATGCATTATATGATAAGATTATCCACGATCTATTCTCACGGACTAATTGAAGTATATCATTGAAATATTATTTCAGTTTTGAGGATCGGATATCATCCGGACTAAATAAGTATCGAAATCGGTTGTGAAATATGATAATTTAAAGAAATAAGGAGACATAACTAAGCTGATTTCACTATTTACTTCAAACAAGTAAGGCTATGTTCCCTCCTCCATTCATATACAGGAAAATGGAATTTCCAAAGCATTCAACTTATCTTTTTCCACTGTTTGGAGAATTATATTGAGTGAACCCAAAAAAATTTGGAATGTAACAAAATTTATCAGCTTCAATGAGCTATATGATTTAATGCATTCACTGCTAGACCTCGTGCCTTGTCTCCCAGCTGGACTACCTATCCACAGCATCTGACAGATCGATGTCTATATTTCTGGATGTTTTGCAATGTGCTCTACAGGGAATCAAAGCAAATCTGGGAAAAACTGACATTTTAAAATAAAGTTATAACGTTTGCATGGACTCCGAACCAATGTACCATGTGACATGTACACCAACGAGCAGGCAAAATGGCGGATTTTCTGCAACATTTATTTCACAGAACCAGCTTCATTGAGCTGTATGATTTAATGCATTCACTGCTTGACCTCGTGACCTGTCACCCAGAGGGATGCTTATCCATAGCATCTGCCAGATGTATGTCTATATTTTCAGATGTTTTGCGATGTGCTCTGTAGGGAATCAAAGGAAATCTGATTTTAAAAAACGGACGTTTTAAGATAAAGTTATAACGTTTGCACGGACTCCGAACCGTTGTACCATGTGACACGTGCACAGATGAGCAGGCAAAATTGCATATTTTCTGCAATGTTTATTTCAGGCAACCAGCTTTATTGAGCTGTATGATTTAATGCAAACATTGCTGGACATCATGCCCTGTCCCCCAGAGGAACTGCCTGTCAATAGCATCTGCCAGATCTGTGTCTATATTTTCAGAGGTTTCGCGAGGTGCTCAACAGGAAATCAAAGCAAATCTGGTAAAAAGCAGACATTTTAAAATAAAGTTATAACGTTTGCATGGACTCGATGTACGACATGACACGTGCACAGACGAGCAGTCAAAATGGCGCATTTTCTGCAATGTTTATTTCACGGGCGATTGAACTTTGCGATGTCTCCAGGGTTGTTCTGCATTAAGCTGCAACTCTTTTGTGAATGAAGTCATTTTAGTTCATTAATTCATTTTATTTCATTTACTGCTGCGTGTACGGTGAAGACGGGTTTTAAAGTTAAAGGGATCCTTTATGGTACACAGCAACAGCCTGGCCAACCATTCCTTATCAACCATTTAATTGTAGTGCTTGCATGAGTGCTTAAGCCACTTGCCGAGCACCCATTATTGACAGCGGAACCACACTACACCGTTTTGAGTGAATCGTTCACTCTCTCTGGACGCTTTTGCCATGCCACGTTTCAGAGCGAGTGGTTCGTGCTCCGTCACCTTGAGCGAGTTGTGAAATAACACCCAGTTTCCGAGCCATTTGCCATATTAACGTGTTTTCTGAATTAGCGAGCAAAATATATTTTTTTTCCACCTGTCACATGCAGCTGTTTATAAAGAATAATGTTTGTGAATATATCTCTGAAAAGTCTATATAAATGTAACGTTGTTTTTTTGGTGAAAGGCACTCAAGGTTCCTGGGTTGCATACAGAATGCACTGTAGTTGGTAATCACACTGACTCCAACCTGCCGATTCCCCAAAAATTGCTGATATCGGCCATGCACGTGTGTGTGTGTGTGTGTGTGTGTGTGTGTGTGTGTGTGTGTGTGTGTGTGTGTGTGTGTGTGTGTGTGTGTGTGTGTGTGTGTGTGTGTGTGTGTGTGTGTGTGTGTGTGTGTGTGTGTGTTTTGAAAGCATAATATATTGTTTCTGCTAACTTCTCTATCTCTATATCTCTATATCTCTATATCTCTATATATATATATATATATATATATATATATATATATATATATATATATATATATATCTCTCTCTCTCTCTCTCTCTCTCTCTCTCTCTCTCTCTCTCTCTCTCTCTCTCTCTCTCTCTCTCTCTCTCTCTCTCTCTCTCTCTCTCTCTCTCTCTCTCTCTCTCTCTCTCTCTCTCTCTCTCTCTCTCTCTCTCTCTCTCTCTCCCCGTCTCTGGACATATCCAGACTGTGGTTAGGCAGTGTTTGTCTCTGGATGCATCCAGGCAGTGTTTGTCTCCGGACACGTCCGGGTGGTATTTATGTCTGGACGGGAGTTTGTCTCTGGGCCGTGTTTATAATATGACCAGTTTAAAATGGATTTCAAACATTATTTTGTTTCCATCTTCACTGTTAGTCTTTGCAGAATAATTTTAATGAGACAGTGTGAATCATAATTAACGCTCCACTGCTCGTCTACCTTCCCTTCCTCTCACCTCACACTGTCTTCCGTTTCCCCTCCCTCTGCTCTCCTTTCCCCTCCACCTCTACACTCTCCCCCACCCCTCTCTCCCTCTCCTCCCTCTTTTTCTCCCTCCACCCTTTAGTATTACTTTCAGTGAAGCGATGAGTGGTATTTGCTAATATATAAATATACATGTATATATGCACATATACTGAGTATGTTTGATGACCTGACACATATATGTGTACACACAGTATATAAACGTGTGTGTGTGTGTGTGTGTGTGTGTGTGTGTGTGTGTGTGTGTGTGTGTGTGTGTGTGTGTGTGTGTGTGTGTGTGTGTGTGTGTGTGTGTGTGTGTGTGTGTGTGTGTGTGTGTGTGTGTGTGTGTGTGTGTGTGTGTGTACACACTTAAACACAGCCCAAAAAAAACAGTTGAACTCAATTCAGCCTAAAGCAACGGAAAACTTTGATACTTTGGCTTTGTAGCCTAGACTTTGAATAATTTTTTATTTATTTTTAATCTTTCCTGCTAAAAGCCTTTTGGGGAGAATGATCATCATGTCAAACATTATTTACTTGCTCGCTGGAATACACGCGAGAAGAATAAATGACCGTTACATTAACACGTGAACCATACATTCTTTGGAATAAAGCTTGATGAACCTGTGAAAGCAGCGGCGTATAAATCAAAAGTCTGTTTATATGTTTGCGTCAAATTGGAAATGCTTGCATCGAACTGCAATGTGAGTCAAACGGTTAACGTGACAGCTTCCAGCCACACAGGTCCGAGTATATACCTTTACATCCACGCCATATATGCTGCTCGCTTGGCCAACGGGTCGACCAGATAAGGCTAGAACCGTAATCCTTAAATGTATCTGCATTTCTGTTCGAGCGTTTCCTTTTGAGAGCAGGACACACACAGCACGTCATTCTGATGTTTCGTACACCGCACGGTCACGCGTGCACAGACAGCGGTGCTCAGAACGTTACTGCCGTGCCAGATGCTATCGCGTCTCCTCGACACGAACGTAAAGCAGGAGGTGAATTGAAAAGCAGGAGGAAAAAAAAAAAAGGAGCACTTTACCCGTCGGAGTGCTGGAGCAATAAGTCATAGAGTGTGACGTCACAATGAAGTGCAGTGACGCACAACGTCCTTGCGCAACATCATCATTGTGCGGTTGTTCTTTCCCAATTCCGATGCACCATTCACTCACTCCTGTTACACAGAATTGGCAGGAGTTCCCGCCGTTGCCCGGTGCTGTTCTCATCCTGTTGGCATTTTGAAGACATCAAATTTTGGGGGGATTTTTTTCTATGTTTTGGGAAGGGGGCCTAAAACCCTTCCCTACACCCATTGAGGAATGGGGCTCGGGGATCATTTAATATTACCTCTCACATTGCTACAAAGTACAAAGGGCTAGGGCACTATAGAGCGATTAAATTATGTTTTTTCAAAATTTTCAAAAACATTTTTGCCCGAAAGCACTCCCTGGCACTCACTGATGAACCTCTGAAAGTCTGAAGAATATCCGTTTGGTTGCCTCGGAGAAAAATGGTGATAGACTACACAAACAGGCAGCTCTGATAGTGTAGATCCACTTCAAGCACACCCATCTGATATGATGCACAATTGTGTTCATAACGGTCGATAAAACGACATACTCACAATATTCCATTACTACATAGCCGACTGCTACTACTTCTTTAATGGTCCCGATGATTCGCGCCGACTTATGGGGTCGGCCAGAGACCGTTATTGGCCTGAGTCTTTCACGAACCAGCTGGCGAGGCCTGACGTTCGACCAAAGGGGCAGGAATTTGTCATTTGTTCAGGGTACCGGCAATAACTCGCCTCTTCTTTGCGAAAGACGCCGTGGGATATTTAATGTCCATCAACAATCAATGCTGGCAGAGGGGTCTTAACGTCCCTCCACAAAGCGACATTTTATACCTGGACCTAGATTCAAATCAAACCCAGGCAATGTAGCTCAAAAGTGAGTGTGCATTCCTTCAGGCGATCCTTCCAGCCCACCCACAATACTCCAACAGATGACAAAATAAACATACTTGTATCGTGAAAATTTAATAAACCTTCATGCTGCGGGTACTCGTTGTGCCTCTGGACTCGGCGAGTGTGATGAGGACCGAAATGAGTGACTTTTGAACTGTGTTTTTTGTGATTTTGTGAGTTTTGTGAGAGAATTGAGTGATTTTTGTGAAAAGCAGTTTCTTTTAAGTTGAATAAGAACAAATTGAATCTATTAAGGAGAGCGGGGAGAGCAAGACGTAATGAAGGGGAGGGTGGTGGGGGGGGAGGGAGAGGAAAGGGAGTGAGTGGGAGTGGGGGCAGGAAGAGGAGAAAGAGTAAGTGGGGTGGGGTAGGGATGAGTGCCTCGAGGGTGGGGATTAGGAGGAATATGCAAGGGGTGGGCAGGAGTGGAGGTGGGTAACTAGTGGAGAAAAAGAGAGAGAGAGAGAGAGAGAGAGAGAGAGAGAGAGAGAGAGAGAGAGAGAGAGAGAGAGAGAGAGAGAGAGAGAGAGAGAGAGAGAGAGATGTGTGCATGCGTGCACCAAAGATTATGATAACAGGTTGGGGTGGTAGGTCCAGCAGGTCAGCCCGGGCAGTGCTGCTGATTGATGACCTGAGCATCCAAAACTGATGAAGATGATACTAGCTCTGCAAGGTGAGCAACGGTTCAGAAGCGAGGTCAGGCTCGGTAGTTTGAATTGGGGGGGGGGAGGAGAGGAGTCGAGATGGTGCAGATGATGCAAAGAAGAATGTTGGAAGTGTTATGTGGGCAGGAGACTAAATGGAAATGAGACGGGGAAAGGAGATTGGTTCGATACAAATTGTTGCACAGGGTTGGGGATGGAAGTGTTACTGGCATGGGAATAATAGTATTGGAAGAGATCAGCAAGCAGGTGGTCAGAGTGGAAAGATGGAAGTGATTGATAGTGATGGCAAGGTTGGTGATACGGAGGAAAATTGTGTGTGTTATGTTGGCATATGTGCCACAAACAGGAAGGAATGGGGCAGAGATGCAGGAATTCAGGGACACACTGGAGAGGATGATGGGAATGGTTCAGCTGGAGGTGATGCTGTGCATTGCGGGGGACTTTAATATGCATGTGAGAGTAGTAAAGCCAGGTGAAGAGTGTGTTGGTAAATTTGGTTGGGGAACGAGGAATAGAGAGGGTCAAAAGATGATGGAGCTGGTAGCGAGAAATGGGATGGCCATAGCTGGTTCATTCTTTCAAAATTGGCAAAGCCACAAGATGACCTCTAGGAGTGGACAATACAGAACAGAACTGGATGTGGTGATGGTAAGGAAGCGACAGTTGTGGAGGGTTAAGGATTGTAAGGCAGTAGTGGAAAAACACGTTACCATCCAGCACAAGCCTGTGGTGTTTGTGGTATGGATGAAGAAAAGGAGGGAGGTTAAGAGCAAGGGTGGAAGATTATTAGGAATGGGAAGCGTAGGGGAAACGTCATTATAGACTAGAAGGAGAGGTTGAGGGCCAGGTATGAGCAACTTAGTGAAGAAGCGGAAGGTTTGGAGGAGAAGGAGAAGAAGTACGGAGAGGTGTTTAGGGAGATTGCAGAAGTTTTGTGTGGTAGGACATCAGGAAAGGGTGCATCATCGAGGGAGAGAAACCAGGTATGGTGGACGGAGGATGAAGCGAAGGCAGTTCATGAAAAGAAGGAGGTTTGGAAGAGGATCGAGAAGATTAAGGATAGGGGGAGGCAGCCGGATGTGGTGTTTCTGAACCCGCATGGGCAGAAGAAAGCAGCAAGGAAAGCTGTGGATAAGGCGAGGAATGATATGGAAGAGGAGGTGTATAGCAACTTGAAAGAGGATGGTGGGAGGAAGATGATATATAAATTGGCTCGTGACAGGAATGAGAATGGTAAGGATGTGAAAGGGTAAGGATAGTGATTAATGGTGGCAGGAGGCTCGTGACAGCGATGGAGCAGTATTGAAGGTGTGTGAAGAGTATTTCAAAGGGCTGTTGAACCGGAAAGGAAGCAATGGCATGCTGGAGCTATCGTGTTATGTAGAGGGGAAAGTGGAGTTGATGGAGATCACAGAGGAGGAAGTGTGGACGGCATTTAAGAGGATGAAGAAGGGAAGAGTGTCAGGCATTGATGAGGTGTGTACAGAGATGACAATTGCAGTGGAAGAAGTCAGAGTCAGTTGGACAAAAAAGCTGTTGAACATATGTATGAGAGAGCGTTCAGTTGCGGAGGAGTGGAGAACAGGGTTAATTGTACCAATATGGAAGGGGAAGGGTGATGTTCAAGATCCGGGTAAGTACAGGGGCATTACACTCCTAAGTCATGTCATGAAGGTGCTGGAGAGGATTCTGGCCAGGAGGATAAGAAAGAGTGTGGAGATGGAGATTGGAGAAGAGCAGCAGGGGTTTAGAGAGGGTAGAGGGATGATGGATGGGATGTCCACACTGAGACAGCTGGTAGAGAAGAGGTTGAGGGTGAAAGGCGGGATGGCATTGGGATGTGTGGATCTGGAGAAGGCCTACGACACTTTCCTGAGAGAGATGGAGATGGATGGATGGGAGTGCCAGAAGCACAAGTTAGGTTGGTGGAAGGGATGTACAAGGAAACAAAGGAAAGGAATGAGTCTTGGTTGGTCCTGGGATTGTTGAGGAGTTCAGCGTGAACATTGGTTTGAGGCAGGGAAGTGCTCTCAGCCCACTCATGTTTATCATGGTGATCGAGCTGGTAAGCAAGAAGGTGTGCTTGAGGGGTAGTATGGGGAGAGTGCTGTGTGTGGACGATCTGGCTGTTGTGGTGGAGAGTGGGTGAGAGATGCAGGAAGTACTGGGGAAGTGGAAGGAAGCATTTGGGAAGCATGGGCTGAAGATGAGAAGAGAGAAGACAGGTGATGTGGGTTTGGCAGCAGAGAAAATAAATGAATATCAGGTTAGAGGGGAAGGAGGCATTGGGGAAGCATGGGCTGAAGATGAGTTTGGAGAAGTCTGAGGTGATGTGGGTTTGGCAGCAAATAAAATAAATGAATATCAGGTTAGAGGGGAAGGAGATCAGGCAAGGAAATAAGTTTCAGTTTCTGGGAGGAACAGTGACCGGTGAAGGTAAGTTGGAGGCAGAGGGGCGGAGGAGGATTCAGGTGGGTGCAAAATGTGTGAAGGAGGGTGGAGGGAGTAATGGCAGACAAAGATAAGAACATTGAAAGGAAATGTTCTGATGTTGTGTTATACCGGCCTACCTTTATGGTCTGATAGAGAGACAACAACAGAGGCTGTTGGATTGCGGGAGTGAAGAGGGTGGAGAGAAGGAGGATGAATGAACTGAGGGAGGAGATTGGTGTGTAGATGAGTTTGATGGGGAGATTGGTGAAATAACGGCTGAGATTGGCTGGACACTTGGGTGCGGATGGATGAAAAAAGAGAATGGGCAAAGACAGCGGATAGGATGAGGGAGCAAGGTCGGAGGAAAAGAGGTAGACCACGGTTGAGATGGGAGGATTGTGTGAGGAAGGATATCGTAAGGTCGGGGTGGTTGGAGAGTGGAGAGAGTTAGCTGAGGACAGAAGGGTGTTGCAGAAGTATCGTTAACAAGGCAGGGCAGAAGTGTGGTGTCTCACCGCTTATAAAGGGAAGAGGAGGAGAAGAAGAAAAAAAAAAAAAGGCCACTCTTCGATTATTCTTGTTCGTATCTCATTCATGGACCTTTTTGAATGGCGCATAAACACAGACACACACACACACACACACACACACACACACACACACACACACACACACACACACACACACACGTGCTCCTGATATTAAGGCTCTGTTTGCAGTTCAATTGAATTGAAGTTTTGAATAGTTGTGTAAATAGTCCATTCCTACTGCGATCAAAACACTACTTCCATTGTGGTACCTTTCCGTCTGGTTTTTATCATGATGGAATTCATTAATAGATGGGGTGTTTGCACTTATCGGCGTGGATTGATAGAGTGGGCGGTGATCCGTCAGTCTGTGGACTAACCATATCTAATGTAGAAAGCTCATTCTAACCACTGACTCACTGATATTAAAGATCGGGACTTTCCGGGTGACCTTGAAAGTTGAAATTTTGTGTGCCGATGGACATGAATCAATACACCGAGAAAAATCACAAAACCATTGGAAAACATCTGTAAATGAAAATATAAACAAATGAAAAAAAAAGAAAATAAATAAATGAAAAATCAAATGCAGGTGAGCGACCCAAGACAATGGGGAAGCAAGGTTCGTTATTGCTTACAATGTGTAAGCATACCCCACTAGTAGTATTATAAAAGTATAGAAATAAACTAAAGGTGGTTGATTGAGTCAAAAGTTTCAAAGTTTTGTTGCAAGCAACGAATAAAAAATGCCGATATTAAATTTATGCCTCACCTTCAGCTCTTGTCAGAACCATAAGTCCATAATTATAATCCTAACTCTAACCAATTAATAACTCCTCTTACCTGAACCATAACTCGTGTTAACTGTCACCCTAACCTAATCCTGAACTGTCACCCTAACCTAATCCTTAATTGTCACCCTAACCTAATCCTTAACTGCCACCCTAACCTAATCCTTAAATGTCACCCTAACCTCATCCTTAACTGCCACCCGAACCGAATCCTTAACTGCCAACCTAACCTAATCCTTAAATGTCACCCTAACCTAATCCTTAATTGTCACCCTAACCTAATCCTCAACTGCCACCCTAACCTAATCCTAAATTGTCACCCTAACCTAATTCTTAACTGCCACCCTAACCTAATCCTTAATTGTCACCCTAAACTAATCCTTAACTGTCACCCTAACCTAACCTTAATTGTCACCCTAACCTAATCCTTAACTGCCACCTAACCTAATCCTTAACTGTCACCCTAACCTAATCCTGAATTGTCACCCTAACCTAATCCTTAACTGCTACCCTAACCTAATCCTTAACTGCCACCTAACCTAATCCTTAACTGTCACCCTAACCTAATCCTTAATTGTCACCCTAACCTAATCCTTAACTGCCACCCTAACCTAATCCTTAACTGTCACCCTAACCTAATCCTTAATTGTCACCCTAACCTAATCCTTAATTGTCACCCTAACCTAATCCTGAATTGTCACCCTAACCTAATCCTTAACTGCTACCCTAACCTAATCCTTAACTGCCACCCTAACCTAATCATTAACTGCCACCCTAACCTAATCCTTAACTGTCACCCTAACCTAATCCTTAACTGCCACCCTAACCTAATCCTTAACTGCCACCCTAACCTAATCCTGAATTGTCACCCTAACCTAATCCTTAACTGCTACCCTAACCTAATCCTTAACTGCCACCTAACCTAATCCTTAACTGTCACCCTAACCTAATCCTTAATTGTCACCCTAACCTAATCCTTAACTGCCACCCTAACCTAATCCTTAATTGTCACCCTAACCTAATCCTTAACTGCCACCCTAACCTAATCCTTAACTGCCACCCTAACCTAATCCTTAATTGTCACCCTAACCTAATCCTTAACTGCCACCTAACCTAATCCTTAACTGCCACCCAACCTAATCCTTAATTGTCACCCTAACCTAATCCATAACTGTCACCCTAACCCTAATCCTAACGCTAACTTGAACCCTAACCCGATTGGAAAGGCGTGCTTTGTACATTCTTTAAACGAATGTCTTGATCGTGCAATGTCTCGCGATACCGAGCCACGGCACGTGCACAGCACATGGCACAGCACACCACGTGAGCAGGCGTGGATTTGTATGCGCGACGCGATGCTCCACCCTCCCCTCGCCCCAAGCTCTGCACGCCTTGGCGTCCGCCATTCTCATACACTTCGGCCGGTGCACTTGCAATGGCATTTTAAAGAGAACCGTATGGCGAATTTGCCTTTTCTCACGCCTTTTGATCGATCTATTGATTATTTCCTAACAATTCTCTCACTGCCGTTGTTCAAGTTTAACATTTACTTACAAACAAACATCCTTGTCATACAAGTTACAAATCCGTCCACGAGGCTGTGAAATATCGTTGTAACTGCTGATCTCATCAGGTGGGGGAATTTTGAGGAACCTCATCTGCCTTGCATTGTGAAAGTAAGAAGTATACCGTCGCATACCTGTGTTCCAATCCAAACAAGGTGCGGTTAAGTCTGATATGTGAGATCAACCCTGCGCAACGTATGTAATCGACACATGTGCGTACAGTATATATAGATCAAGGTGTGCGTTAGGGGTCCTTCCAGGCACCCCCCCCCTCCGGCCTCTGACCCCCGGGGCTTGGGGTCCCACCGGAGCACGGGGACTTGCCAGGCGAGACGTCCCGTAAATCGTGTTCCTTTACTGCCGTGCTCCATTTCCTTCCGCCGTTTAAGGGTGGGCGCTTCGTCTGCCGATTGAGGCAGATAGGCATGCCCGAGACGGCCTTAATCATCCTCATATCTCTCTCTCTCTCTCTCTCTCTCTCTCTCTCTCTCTCTCTCTCTCTCTCTCTCTCTCTCTCTCTCTCTCTCTCTCTCTCTCTCTCTCTCTCTCTCTCTCTCTCTCTCTCTCTCTCTCTCTCTCTCTCTCTCTCTCTCTCTCTCTCTCTCTCTCTCTCTCTCTCTCTCTCTCTCTCTCTCTCTCTCTCTCTCTCTCTCTCTCTCTCTCTCTCTCTCTCTCTCTCTCTCTCTCTCTCTCTCTCTCTCTCTCTCTCTCTCTCTCTCTCTGGAACACGCAGATTGTGCAATATCAATACTGCACAGCTTACATTTAACAGGCCGCAAATCATCCTCATGTAGGTATTTGCTGTTCGGATTAGAAATTCAGAGAGCAGGTAAAGGACAAAGACATCACTGCAAGAAGAGCAGGGAGATTGCACACAATGTCAGAATTAAGACAAAATGGCACACTCACGGGGAGGAACCCAAAATGTAACGAATTTAACAAACAATTCCCATCTCAGACATTTGAAGCTGAACTCATGATCCCAGAGGCAAATAAATAACGTATAAAGAGAGCTGTTCAAAAAGTTCCACCAAGGAGACCCTCACAATAGTCTGCCCGAGATGCACCGAAAACAGCAATAGGTGTAAACATTAGATGTATAATATATTTATGTATTTTCGTACCCATTATACATACACAGCTATTACATGCTGAAAAAATAAATAAACCTTGGTATTATTAATCAATGTGTGTGTTATATCAAGGTGGTAAATAAACTGATGGATTTAATTAATGTGCTGTTGATAAAGCGCAGGCATGATGAGCCAAATGGCCTCCTGCTGCGTACAATGTTCATTGTATTCTCCTGTTGGACGATTGTATCTCGTTTGTCGAACTTTTCGAACGCCCTACGAACGTTCATTTATACACATTTATAACGGGTGAACGGAAAGTTCGTGGCTTGATATTTTAAATATAAAAATATTTTAATGATATTTTGACGACTGGCATGAACGAAATATATTCATGAATGAAACGAAACGAATGTGTGGAATTAAAGGTTCCAATACATCACAAAAAGTTCAAGTTTAATCATAAGGATTGGAGCGGAAGCGTCCGTGTGAGGTTGATATAATATAAATTATCAACAAAATAATTATTGTTTTTTTTAATGAGCTGTCTTAAAAATAAAAAATTAAAATGAATAAAGGAGTCGTTGTTGTTGGTCAAACAAATTCCACTGGTCGTCACCAAATCTTTTACAGTGTGCACAGGTGATTTGTTGATTAGTGGCAATCCAGAATTCAAGTAAAGGTTAAAAAAAAAATTTCGAATAAAAGTCATTTTGCAAATATTGATTTGCATTTGCAATATTTGCAAATATTGCAAGGTCATGCCATTAAATCACTGCCTACTAAATTTATGTAATAGTTTGTGTTTTGGTTTCGTCATCAATGTACCATCCTCTTAACAGAGTGTTGGCTCCACTGGAGCAGTCTTGGCAAGTGCTACGCTGGGTGGTTTGCCGTTGCCTTCGCAGTAGTCAGTGAGGGCTGGAATTAGTTCAGGGTACCGGGAATAACCTGCTGACTGTTCACGAAAGGAATCTTTAACGTCCACCAACGACCAATGCTTTAACGTCCCCCACCCGATGGACGGCGCACACTAATGTGTCGCCCCGCACGTAAAACACCAAAGTGATAGTGTATAGCTGGGTCGAGATTCAAACCTAGACGAGACAGCTCAAAGGCAAGTGAGCATTCCTTAAAACCTCAAAACTATATCCTGCCAGGCCATGTTTTTTGGTATATCGAGTAATAATAACAGTGCGCTAGTTACGTACACACGAAGAACCTGTGAAAAGTTTCCGCCAATTATTATAAGTCTACAATTTCATAATACAGTTGATTCAGTTTCAGAGTTACAATATATAAACTTTCGTTTGTAAAAAAAAAAAAAAAAAAAAAGTCATGTAAATGTCGTTGGAAAAAATTTTAAAGATGTCGACAAATTAATTTCGTTAATTTCTAAATTTATTTTTTATTAATATTATTCATGGCTAGGAACCTTTCAGACACACACACACACACACACACACACACACACACACACACACACACACACACACACCTCACATCTCTTTCTTTTTGGAGAGTCCAAAGTGAACCTTGCCCTCATGAAATGCAGCGATTTCATACACAGGGTGTTTCATAAGAAACGGTGCAGTAGAAACTTAACACCTCTTGTGCAAAAAGACAAGTCTTTCAGAAAAAAGTATTTATTGTCAAATACAACAAAGACATATCAGAGGTATTCGACATAACAGAAGAGTTGATCTTGAAAATCCTTGAAGAGTAGCAGCACACATTTTAATTTGAAAAATTGACAAACACATGAAACACAAGTATTCCGTTTAGTGTTACTTTTGAAACCATTTTCTTACAATAAAACTTCGTATTTGATTTCTCTTTCAGAATGCAAGTCTTTTTCCAAACACTATATGGGGTCGGTCCCTTACATCGCTACAAGGAAATTTCTAATGAATAGTGTGTGTGTGTGTCTTGGTGTGCAGAGTAATAACAATACGATGTTAAATTATGATAAAGTACTACAGCAAAGTAGATACCGAGTCTATCATGGTTCTCATATTTTCCTACTTCGTAAAGACATAGATGTTCGACGTCCTTGAGACGAAGCAATGTCTGACACAGGTGTCGTCGGGAAACTCGTGAAGATCCTCCAGGAAACTGATGGGTCGTTAATGTCGAGCGGGAGACTTCGTTACAGGAAAATGAACATTTTTAACGTGACACGTTGATTGCGCTCTTGCAAGAAATCAGCAATATATTATTGGAGAGTGGGAATCCTTCATGCTGCTTTTCAATTTTATTACACGGTCGAGTACACCTATAATTTTGAAAGGCACACGAAATCTACATCAAAAGATTGCCTGCCAACTTGTTCTTGGAGCGAGGCTGTATGCGCGGCACTATGATGGATGTCAAATGTAAAAAAATTTCAGGTAGATTCATGAATTGATTTATGTATCAGTATGTAGAGTGCTCAGTGGTTATGTCGACAAAACCGTGATAATAAAAAAAAAAAAGAGTACTGATAAAGTAGATGCTGAGCTAGTAATCACTCAGTGCTTGGAGTAATGTTAAAAATGTCATTGGGCAAGGCCACAGCTGTTGTTTTTCTGAATTTGTTTTTCATACTCGTCTTTTTAACGGAAAATTAACATGTAATCCTAATTTATTACATTGATCTCATGTTTATAGAGTTTGAACATAAATCGCATGCAGGGAAACGACAGCAGTGTATTTAAACATTAATTTCAGGGCTATTAGCGTGGACTTTAAATAAATCAACAAAGTACATGGGACTTTCTATGAAGTCGAGGCTCATGGAAGAGCAAGGCGACAGAGGGGGGAAAGGTAACGGATCGACAGTTGGGTACCGGAGCAACAAGCAGAAAAATTGATGAATAGGAAAAGAGGAATGGAAGGAAACACAGCAACAGACTCGATCCAGGCCCACCAGAACACACAGTCTGGACAAGGACACATGCAAAGGCACACAACGAGAAGGAAAAATATATTATATGTACATATTGTCACGTCATGGTTCTCACTAACACAGACTCTCTGAGCTGGAGGTCCTGTACCTCCATGAATGGCCGAACGATCCTGCAAGCGACTGCGAGTGGGCAGTGCTTGTATCCCCTTCCACACTCTAATAACGGGAGTACCTATTACAATTTGATATTCCTCCAAGGTTGTTCAATCACATTCCGAACTAGGCAGTTTTCCCGCATACAGGAAGGCGGGAACGCCAATCTTGCAATTAAAATGGCTTATATAAAAGGAATACAACATGGGGAGTCGAAACAACAAAACTCGAACGAATCCAGCGCATAAGACAACGTACATAAAGGGGAAGGAAAGACGTGAACTTATTGTGCAAGTGAAACTCAAGAATCTAACTTCAGTTGGGCTGCCAATATAACGACTCGCACAAACAAAGGGGACAGGCAAGATGGAACCAATGTGAGCTGATCCCCGTTGTGTTGCACTCTGTGTCCTGTTATCGGCGTCTCCACACTGTTTTGGTGACAGCAGGTCAGACGAGGGAGCAAGGATGTGCAGGATGATGAGGGAGCAGTCTCGAGCGACTCCGGAGTAGAGTAGCGAGTCCAGAGAGAAGAAAGCATGCATGCACAAATGTGGCTTTTATTTCCTAAGAACTGCCCTTGATCATGCAGCTGATCCCACCATTGGCTATCTCATGACATGGGTGGGGGGGGGGGGCAGTGGGAGGTGGGTGAAATCCTCCTGGGAGCATCCCGCCCATGACCAGATACTTTGTTGAAGTGCACTATACCGACAGGTGTGCGGTTCCCCTTAAGGCATCCAGTGGGAGACCTCCGTAACCGCACGTGTAGCACTTTTGCATGCCCATTTCCACTTACCCCAAGCTATTCACCTGGCCTCGCTTGTAGACAGGTGGTTTTACACAAGATGTCCTTACCCTATATTTTTCCCTATGAGTTTGGATGAGTTTCCCTATGAGTAAACAGGTCGAAACTCTATGGTGGATGCTCACTGCCTCATTGCACACATTACATTCAATTTACTTCTGTCATATCCATAGTACAGCTGCAAATCTACCCTACTCGAAGAAGTGGTCCATACTATTCTTATCACATGATAGCTATGCATCCACCCCCTACCCCCTCCCTTTTATGTGTAACAATATTAACATCATAAATTAACAAATACTGTTAAACAAGACAATTACAGAACAAGAGGAAACTAATGCAGAGGATTCCATGTGGATTGACATTAGCGATTGTAAGAATAGGAATGTTGCATCAGAGGCCCAGCAAATAAGGATGCTCTATCCTCAGGTAAGGTCAGGTATGGGAACGTGCAGGAGCAGCGCGTCACAATGTCCACTTTCCGCCGGTATTCCAGGGGCCTCCGTCTGGCCATTCCCCAGGCAGATGCCTGGCCCATCTCCATCTCCTTGAAATGCTGATCACCCTGTTGCAACCACGAGGGACGTGGTTGGCCCATCGGCCTCCTCCACTCATGAGGCTCCCTCGCTAAGAGAATCTGGTGAGCAGGATCAGCATCAGGAAAATGCGCCACATGTCCATACAGCTGCAGCTGACACTCGCGGACTATGCAGGTAACAAATCTCATTTGAGTCTCTCTCAGAAACCGCTCGTTGGCCACAAAGTCTGACCAGTGATAGCCAAGGATTCTTCGAAGAGTACCTAAGAGGAATTAAGTGTCCGTCTCAGATCCCTGGTCAGAGTTCAAGTCTCACATCTGTAGAGAAAGACTGGAAGCACCAAGGACCTGAAGACACGGACTTTCGTCCTCCTACACAAGTACCGACAGCACCACACCCCATGATCCAGTGAATCCATGACTCTCCAAGCCCGACCCAGACATCTATTGACCTCTGGCTCACCGCCGGCAGAGACATGAATATCACTGCCAATGTATGTGAATCTCTCCGTGAATTCAACATCTTCACAACAAACGGGTACAGACAGGATAGCAGCATCCAAGATGTCATTGAAAGCCTGAATCTTATTTTTGACCCAGGAAACCTGTAATCCCAGTGGCTCCGACTCCTCATGCAGCACCTCGAGGACCCTCAAAAGTATATCCAGTCTCCCCAAAGATGACTGCATCATCTGCGAAATCAAGGTCAGAGATCTTGACATTCCCAAACAATGCACCACAGCTTGATCTCTCCGACATCCTCCCCAGAATCCAGGCCATACAAGCACTAAAAAGTGTGGGGGCCAGCACACACCTCTGAGGAACTCCAGTAACAACTGGAAATAAGTCAGAGATGGTATCACCACATCTCACAGCAATCTCAGTTCCAGAGTAGAGTTCAGACATCAGATTGATCTGTTTTTCTGGCACCCCATGAAGACCAAGAATCCTCAAGAGGGTATCCCGATTCACCGAATCAAACGCTTTACAGAGATCAACATAGGCTGCAAGCAGTCCCTGCCTAAACTCTTGTCTGCGTTCGGTGAGGACCCGAAGAGCAAGGATACGGTCAATCGTTGACCTCTTTGGTGGAAAACCTGACTGTTCTGGGTGCTGGTGCTGAAGCAGATGGTGGCGAACCCTATGAAAAATTATCCGAGCAAAGACCTTGCCTGGCACTGAGAGCAGCGTCACCCCTTGGTAGTTGTTGCAGTCCTGGCGATCACCATTCCCTTTCCAGAGAGGGACAACAAGGTTCCTCTTCCAGCCAGTTGGGATGATGCCTGTGTTCCACGTAGAGCACAGAACTGCATGCAATGACATGATTACAGCATTTCCACCAGCCTTGAGAAGTTCAGCATGGATGCCAGAGATCCAAGGAAATTTACCTCATTTCAACCAGTTCACCACAGCCTGTTTCTGCAAACGAAGGTGGATCACAGTTGATTGGAGGGTCAGCAATCGGGATAGTAACACCCCTGACATCCAACTCGACAGCTGATGGATCAGCCTGGTACAGCCGATCAAAGTAACCAGCCCAGCAGGCCTTCACTTGGGACTCGTCTGTCAAGAGCCCTCCACCCTCCGCTGTAACTGCAGCACACCGCGGCACGGGCTTGGAGGAACGCAATGCTTGAATTACCCTGTAAACAGGTCGAGAATCACTTGACAACAGGTGATGCTCTACCCACTCACAGATTCCTCGCACATAGGCATCCTTGTCCACCTACCCTCCCCCCTCCCCACTCCCCACCCAGGTTTCTGCAGATCACACATGGTCCACCAACAACCCCCTTCTGGTGAAACTACCTAAATTCAGGATTACTGCTCACCTCTACTCATTTGTTCCTATTTTTTCCCACCTGTGGAACCAACTTCCACATTCTCTTCAATCTCACTCTTCCCACCAGGTCTTCAAGACAGGTGTTCACCACCCTCTCAGATTGTGCCCAATCCAAAGCTATGATATTTTCTACCCTCGTTAACCCACCCCAATCCTTCCACCTTCCAAAATTTCCAGTTTTCCCTCCCGAGAGTTTCCTTCTGTGTATATCTTTTCCACCCCATGCATCATCGCCTGCCCCTCATTCCTCCCCACACCATTGGCTGTCCAAGTTTGCCTCTATCTTGGCCTTCAACTCTGCTGTTGGTGTTTTCCCCCTCTCTCCACTGTTACTTTTGACCAGTTTTGTCCTGATCTATTCAGTGTACTTGTACGAGCTCTTACAAGGGCCCTCGACTATGTCTACAAAAAAGTTATTTGAAGTCCAACTGTCACGCACATGTACAGACACGGCTTTCGTGTCACGCACACACACAGACACGACATCAGAGAAATGGGCAACCTTCAAGGAGGAAACGTGTCGGGTGCATAGTTGTTATATTCCAGTGAGATGCAAAGGTAGAGGCAGAATGACACCAGGGAAGACGAGCAAGAAGGTAAGTAGTGTTCTTAAAGATAAGCAGAAGGTGCTCATTAAAGTAGAAACTAGAGGGAGAGCACTCGGTAGAGTGCAAAACCTCCGCCGCCAATACTACTGGGTCACTCAAGTGAACCTGATATCCGATTCATTCAATTTGACGTCAACAGTGCTCACAGAGTTATAGTTTGCAACTTTCCCTTTTACTTTTAACTTTTACATACTCAATTCATTCGTCATAACTAGATTCCTTGAGACAGAAATTGATTTTACGTGGGTATATCCACCTGAAGTTCCAAAATCAGCCGCAATTATAATTTTGGCATTATTTTTGTTGGAAATCACTTATAACATGTAGAAATGCAAAAAAAAAGAAATCGAAATTTTGTTGAAAAAAAAGTTGCAAAAATTTTTTTTTCTCTAACAATTTTTTTTGGGGGGTGGGGGGTTGGAAATCACTTAAAACATGTAGAAATGCAAAAAAAAAAATTCAAATATTTTTTTTCAAATTGGCCGCCATCGCGGCCATATTGGATTTTGGACCAAGTCCAAAATCTAATGGCATGATCCTTGGACCAGACCTAACCCCACACCAAGTTTCGTCGAAATCCGTTGAGGAGTTTTTCCGTAATACTTTTCACAAACAAACAAACAAACAGAAAGGGGTGAAAACAGTAACCTCCATCCACCTTCGATGGCGGAGGTTAAATATCAGGTCGAGAGCCTGACTCACATCAGTATATGAATAAACAGAGGATAGTTAAGAAAATAACTCAGCAAGCCAAAAGAGAATATGAAAAGGATATGGACAAAAATATCACCCATAACTACAAGACATTCTTTAAGTATAGAAGGGGTAAAGAAAAGGTTAAGACAAGTGCGGATCCCTTGAGGAATAGCACCGGAGAATTCCTGGATGATGATGATAAGATGGTCGGCTTTATAATTTTATAATTTTTTTTACACAAGAGCAATCAGGGAAACGTGAGCAAGAGCTTCTTGAGGTGTTCCAACTAAAAGTAGAGGCAGTGAAGAAACAGCTATAAAAATGATAACGGCACTCGGTAGAGCGCACACCTCCACCAGGTTGAACCGTTTACGTTTTCTATCGCATTGATAGGCCGGATCTGCATCCGGACCTGAACCAAAATCTAATCAGCTTGTTCTTGTCACATACCCAACTCAATCACCAAGTTGTCATAATCCATCCACAGCTCTTTGAAATATTGTGCTATATATTGTTTTTGGCTCTATCACTCATTGGGGAAGAATCACATAATAAATTTTTTAATTCCCATATCTGGATCCAGATCCGGATCTTCACCAAAATTGAATCGATTCGTTCTTGTCACACACCCAACCTGTGCACAAAGTTTCGCCAGAATCCATCCATAACTTTATGAGATATCCTGCTCACAGACAGACAAACAAATAGGTGAAAACATAACCTCCGTCCACCTTCGGTTGGTGGCAGAGCTAATTAAGGGATGACAAAGCTCCAGAGCCAGATAACATGCATCCAAGAGATTTGAGGGAGGTGGTAGAGCAGGTACGCGAGATGTTAACCAATATATTTAACAGCTCAATGGAGTCGGGACAGGAACCAGAGGATTGGAGAGCAGCAAATGCAATACCATTTATATGTAAGAAGGGATCCAGAAAATAATTGGGGAACTATTAACCTGTTCGTTTGACTTCAGTTGCAGGGAATGTGGAAGGATCATTAATTAAGGAAATAGACAGGGAACAATTTGAATAATTTCAAACTAATTAAAGGTAGTCAGCTTGGATTTACTAAGTGGAGATCATGTTACGTTTAACAAATTCATTAGAGTTTTATGAAGTAGTTTCTGACTGGGTGCACAAATGAAGTGCAGTGGATGTAGTTTATCTGGACTTTCAAAAAGCTTTTGATAAGGGACCACATACAGTAGAAGGTTGTTGACTAAGGTGAGGCTTGATAGACTGGCTTGTTGGTACCACATCCACACTCCCTGTCCTCCCTCCCCAAACCTTCTGCCTCCTCCGTTTTCTCTCCATCTCATAATCACCCCCCATCCTCTTGTTTTTGGCTCTCCAAATAGGACAATCACAATATCTGACAATGCTGCTGCAAAATAAAGTTGCTGACACGCAAACCAGCCAGCTTGCTCCCTAAGTGATGAGAAATTCAATAACAATGACAACCTGGTGGAGCGCCAAAAAAATTGGAAGGCAGCCAGGTGGTTCACAACCATGCAATGGGAAATTTGATTCACTACTGACTCAAAAAGGATTTGGAAAAGATTATATCTTTTACAGACAATAGGTTAGTGAGTGAGTCACAGGAGCAGACTGTGAAAAAAGGAACTGAGTGACGCTTTCTCTCTCTCAGTTGTAAAAATTACATTCTTCCCAGAGTTTGCAACGGCACTCCCTGGGCCTTGTATACGTTCTGTAAGAGTTGATACCTACCTTTTTATGCTGCCCATCACGAATTCTTTACAAATTACTGCGAGGCGGTGATTGTGTTCAGTACGTTGTTAACACTTGTATACCAAGGAATTGAGACAGGACAAATTGCATATTACGTATGACTATCACTTTTATTGCAACTAGATGCAAATTTTAAATGTAGAGTTGAATGAAAATGTCATAAATGTTAATGTGGGAGTCAGATTTTACAGCCTATGGAAATTTGCGAGTGTTTAGGGAATCTCGGGGTAATGAGCAGATTCTCTCTCCATCTGGATATAGAACTGTATTAACTGCTGAACAGGAATGATTGGAGGTTGAAACAGGAATTAAAAGTTGGAAGTTGAACTGCAGTTGAATTATCAGGAGGTACAGATTGCTCAGATTGGCAGTTGAACAGAGAATGTTATTAACTTTACACAGATTAGAGCATCAAAGCTCCCGAATTTTGTTGAGGGGAAGGATGAGGTAGACAGCTACCGACTGAGCTATGAGCACTTTGCTACTAGCAGAGGGTAGGGTAGGGAAGGACGGACTAACTCAACCAGTGGATTCCAAGCCGTCAGACACAGCGACTGTTGATGATGACCAGTTGAAAGGAGGTATGGTTTGACTGAAGATGGGTACAGGTTCAATTTCAGCATTGTCAATGCAGAGCTTGGGGACAGCCCTGAGCGATTTATAGTCAGATGCATTAACTACTTGTCAAGGTGGGTTGAACTGTCATACACTGAGCAGACGTTTGATGAACTGCATGGTTTGTTCATTAATGAACAACTTCTTAGTGCATCTCTGAAATATTTATCTGTTTATTTGTATGAGAGAGCAACAGAGGATGTTAAAGAGTTAGTTAGGATTTGAGATCTTTTCATGATTGCTCGTAGCAGCCATCTGTTTATCATTGTTCAGTGTACCGATGCCAGGGTTCGGATAAAGGATAATGAATCTTTTATACTGAAATGGGATAAGAATGCTGTGGATTATTTTTAGATTCAGTATTACTCCATATGTAGGGATGGCACAGAAAAAAAAATGTCTGCCCATTAAAATGTGCACAAAACGATATGCTGAAAAACTACCATAGAGTGAAGCCATAAACATATAAAAGTCATACCTTTTATTCTCGAACGCTTTCATGATTAACAATAATGAAAAAGATGGAACAAAAAAAAAGATGCTAAAGTACCAGCTCGACAGATCACAAAATCACCGATTTGTTCATCCTCATAATTGTTGGTAAATGTCATCCAGTCAATCACAATAATGACTAAAGCAATTACAATAATTCCAACAGAAGAAAGTGACATTCTCTCATACCATACCATTGTATATGTCTGATTTTAAATCACACCATAAAAGAACACCAAAGCGATGACGTCACATTGGCATAACAATGCATGGCCTGGTTTTACACTCTTATAGAATATGGCTGCCTTAGCTTTGTGAAGATGAGCCATAAGATTTCAGGAATATAACTGCCAAAGCAACCATAAGAGTGAATAGGTGGGACAACAGTATGCGCATCCGCTTGTACAGAGTGCAAGATGATTACGAACCCTTAACCACAACTCCAACATTTCTCTTTCATGCTGGCTAGGAAAAACTCCCCCAAGTTCTCCTGGAAAATATGAAAGGTTTTCCACATGATCCAATTTAAAATGACTCTCTCCTCTTTGTAGGGATTTCGGTTTGTCGCAAAGGTAAATCGCTAGTGAGGTAATCCGCAAGGAAGCCATATTTGATGCTTTAACACAACACAAAAAGAGCGTTTCATCGAAGCGAGCATGCTTCCACGTTCATATGTTTAGTCAATTGTTGTTATCCCAATGTGACACCACACATTGGTTCTCCTATACCCCACGACCTATTGAAAGCCATTTATGCACGTGCAGAGTGAGAAATTCTGCCGTAAATCTCACTCTTTCCTGTAAAACTCACTGTTTGCTGTAAAGTCTCTATCATAGATTGCAAAGCCTCGTGGATTGTAAGGCACCACAAAATGCGTAATTTATGAAGGAAAAAAGGCCCAGAATGGTTTGCTGATGCTTTCATTGAGGTTCACAAGAGGTCATACCGGTCATTGAAAAGGGCATTCTAAATTCACCTTTCCATATACCGTATGAGTACTGTTGTTCAAGCAAATCATGCCGCACTTCTTCCTTATAAAAACAGATGTGATCATGTGACTCCTTTAGAAGGCATGTATTTATTGCACTTACACAGGTTAAAGAGGGATGGGGAGGGAAGAAATTGGAAATGCCAACAGTGAGCTAAAGAACAGAAGGGAAGAGGATAGGAATGGAGGTATCTCTTTGTTGTGTATGTATAGGTAAGGAGTAAATTGAGAAAAATAAAAGAATGTAGGATGGAAAGAGAAGGAAAGGAGCTGAGTGGAGTTTGGGAGAGAAGGCAAGGAAGATTGGGAGAATATAGGAGCACGGGGATACAATAGAAGGGAAGGAGAGGAGAAAGGAAAGGGTATAGAAAATAACAAAATAAATAGATGACTCCAAAAGTGAAGGACAACAGGGTAGCAGTATCTCTCAGTGGAGACAGAAAGGATGGGAATATTGGACGGGATATTAAGGGAACTTGGGAAGGGACTTTAATGGGATATATTTTTGAGAAGGGTGGGGTTCGGGGGGGGGGATTTCCCCATGTAAATTCCTCTCGAAATAATTTACTATATGATGACATCATTGGCAACCCCATCAAGAAAAATAGAGTTAAAGAAGTCAGAAAAAACGTTTTTTTCATGAAAAAAAACATGGGATATCCCCAAAAACCATCCAAACGATGTTGGAAGGAATGACACCACAATTCCATACCATATTACATTAATTATGGATTCCAATCACGACATATTTTGATTTTCATTGGGGATAAATATTTTACTAGAATTGACTTGAGTAAGGGATATTGACAGATACCAGAAGCTGATAAAGATATATGCTGCATCTCTTTGCAACTGAATTTGTCTTGAAAACTGATCAAAACAATTGGTGTGCATGGATGGATAAGGCAAAAGTTCTCAATTATATAATTAGGAGGTGAGCCATGATTCTGCAGTACTATTGGTTTGTGATAAAATTGATCAATGGGACGGAGAATATGTTTTTTTTGTAGGAAGACTCGAGGCTCATAGAGGACCAAGAACACAGAACGGATCAGGACAGAACAGAATGAAAACAACAGTGAAAAGAGTGGATGGGGGAATCAACTTCAGCAGAGAGATCTGGAGGAAGAAAGGACATGATGAAGAATGAGAGCAAGGGAGAAGTTGGACACAGGTGGTGGTGTAATGATCATTATAATGATTTTACTGACATGTGTCCAAACCTAACTTTGTGAATCAGGTTGTTTCGTGCATATTGCCTTCGTGGTTTGAAGTGTACATATGCACAGAGCTGTGACGATGGAACAACAATGATACAAGATGTACAAAACCACCCAGGTGGGCAGAGATTCGTCGTCGTCGTCGGAGGAGGAGGTTGAGGCGGAAAGTGTCTGACTCAGGTGAGCAAGAAACGAGACATTTTGAGAAGCCACTGAGACAGCCACACCTTAAAGCTCTTTCGATCTTTCTTGAGTTATACCAATACATATAACAAGTACTTCTTGTTTTCACCCACCATGGAATCATAGTAAAGTGAGTAATTATTGTCTCTCAGTTTGATTATGTTCTAACGGCGGATGATTGTCTTATTATAATCATAGTTATAAAACACATGATTTAACCATTTCATTCCATTACGATTTGTACTGTTCAACCTTTGATCTGTTTATGCTCGATCACCTTTGTGACTTTGCAAGCACATAATGATTTATTCGTTTATTTGTGTCTGCAACTACCGTTGTATTAAAGAGGGCAGTCAATAACCTCCTGTGCCTTTGCCTGTTCATGACAATCTTTGTACAATGCGTTGAAACTTGCTGGTGGAATTAACGCTACGTGTTAAGTGAACGCCACGCGTTCGCTGATGCCAGTACTGGGAGTGAACAAGTTGGACACAGGAGCAAATTCTCATTCAAAGAAAAGGAAGGAAAAACTGGAGAAGAAGCAGAAATGGAACAAAATTAAAAAGTAAGAGTTGGGATGAGATGGTTGGGAGCAAGCCTGATAACCTGGAAATTTGCAAGGAATTTTGTAAGGAAATTGTAAGGCTTGGGGTTGAGGTGGTTAATGGGGGTAGAAAGGATCATTGTTTTGGATGGGGGATGATCTGAGATGGTTGTGAAAAGCTGTCTTGAAAACCTGAATGGATAAATGACATTGAGTAGAATGTGGAAATGGATTCCGCAGGCAGGAGAAAAATAGGACTACATGTCCTGAAGCTCACCTGGATCAGGAGCAAGTCACTCAAAACCCCTGCACATCCCTCGACCATGATTTTTTTTAATGCCGTGACCAAACTTTGGTATATCATGGGTGATGAAGGTTGTGGTCAAGTTTCATCGAAATTGTGTGTTTCGTTTTGGAGAAGACAGCAAATACCTATTTTGGGTGATCAAACTCCACCCCCACCCCCTCACCCCCAGTAAATCTCCTTAATGAGCGCAGATTTTGATGCGGTCAATGCACCTTCGTTAAGCATCAGATATGAAGCTCGTGGTCAAGATTCATCAAAATCGTGTGTTTGGTTAAAGCAATAATGACTGAAGTATTTACGGACTGACTGACTGGCACTCACTCACCTACGGGCACTGCTCGATCACATAAGCTCACATTAATAAATTCCAGGTGAGCTAAAACAAAAAAATAAAAAGAAATGAATGAGTGGAGGTGAGTCGTGATTCTGGATTTTGGGAGTTTCACCACAAGGGGTTTGTTGGCAGACCTTGAGTGCCCTGTGGAAACTTTGGGGGTGGAACAGGGCATGGAAAGAGCATAGGATGCAAGACCAGAAATGAGGCAGAATAAGACAGAGAGATCACTAACCTCTCTGCAATGTGAAAGTGATAGACCCATAGACTCAGCTTCATCTGAGTCTATCAGCTCCATTGTTCAACTGAGTATATCATTTTATAACTATTTCTTAAGGACTATGTCATTGGCTTTAGTTATATTTATACACTGAAAATGGAACAATATTTTAAACTGGGAGATCAATTGAGGTGTCAAGTTTTTAATGCCAGTTTTATAAAAGCAGATATCACTGGTTAATTCAAACTACAAAAAAAATTAAATTTGTATACAATTAAAGGTGTCTTTCAAATTAAAAAAAAACCCTTATTATATAGAGATTGAGGAGAAGGATAAAATTAATTTTATTCTCAGTCATAATACTGCCATTGTTCCGAAAATTCAAGATTAATTCGAAAAGAGTCTAAACCCTAAATAATCCTTTTGTCTTTAACAATTGTGAATGAGAAAAAGCAATCAATCAGTAATAGATTCACATGACTCCTGAAGAAGACGTAAGTTGCAACTATCTATCACAATCACATTTTTCAGCTGTGTGATGAGTTAATAAATAATGCTGTTTTTTATTTTATTTAATCAACCTAAATTCCACAGATGTTTTACTTTCCAAGGGGTTATGTATGATTTTTGACATTATGTGATTAAAATATAATTTGAAGCATATATAAAACATACAAAAGAAAAGTTTATGTATATTTTTGTGAAGCACGATAAGATATTGAAAGACATGTTTTCATAGTTCATTTTACATGTTAATTTTATAAAAGCAGGCCATCGCTGCTCCATTGGTTGGCAGTGAGTGTCCTGGAAGCAGTGGTAGAAAGAGAGGAGCAATTCTATATGTGGGAGAATGCATACTCAGCTGGTAGGTCACCCAGATAGCTCAGATGGTAGAGCACTGATACAGTTCATCAGACAACCTGGGTTGGATTCCCTGTATGGGTGTGTAATTTTTCTCAAATATCCATATTAAAGCAGGTTTGGAGAAAACCAGAAATTATTCTTGAAAGTTGTAAAACAGAGTCAACATAAATAAGAAATTCAGGGTTGAGGAAATATGGATACAAAAACAAGAGAATTTATTCAAAATCACTTGAAATGAAGACACCATAATAGATGATCAAAGCACCTCTTCAACTGGCTGCCATAACATATCTCCTCCTCCAAGACTAGACACTTCTGAAAAACTTCAAATGTTAAAGAGATGTGGTGAAATGATGGAGAAAAAAATTTCAGAATTAGATATAATCAGCAACAAAGAATCATAATGTCACCTTGAGAAGATAGGAAGGGGAGATAATGTTTCAGATTTCATGAATTGACTCCTCTGGATAATGAATATTTCACAAATACAGTAGTAAAACCAAAGTACTCATGTAAGTACATAAATTTTGGCTTGTTGGTGAAGCTTTACAAATCAATGATGAATTCACCTGATTAAAGTTTAAGATACACAATTTAGAATTAACATCAAGATTAATATTTATTGAAACTAGAAATGGACTTCAAGGATCAGACTATTTCAAGCAACTATTGGATATGGAAAATGAGAATTGTAGAATGCTAGCAAAAGTACCCGTCCCCAGTCATGGGAAAAGCAAGCAAAGTACCAATCCCCAGTCATGGGAAAAGCAACCTAAGTACCCGTCCCCAGTGACGGGAAAAGTTTCCGTTAATCTCTCAATTTAAATTACTATACTAGTACGTGCCCGTACAAAAATAATAATAATAATAAATAAATATTAAAACCGCGAGCAACAAACAACAACCAGCCATGCCATTTCTTCGCTCTCGCGTGCCCATACGTGCGTGGCTCGGAAGTTCGCATATTATTCGCAGTTATGATTATTCGCAATTTACTTTTAATACCCAATTATTCAATTAGCGCCAACGTATTTTATCTTTTCGCAATGTCGTGGCAAGGAAAAACAAAAAGAGAAGAGAAGAGAAAAAAAAATTTACTTCCTGACTCGGAGCATACCAGCACTCCAATGTTACCGAAATTTATGCACCGTCTAATATGAAAACGATCATAACTTGGAGCATTGTGTTTATCTATAAATGCGCATAAGAAATCGAGAAATTATTAGAATACACGAAGTCATCATTATCCGGAAGTCCGTACGTTGTAACCCGTAATAGGGAACGTGGCTGAGCTTCCCTTCCCCATCGGCCACGCCCACGCAACAACGTGTCTTGTCATTGGTTTGGTAAATAAATGGCCATAACTTGGGAAGCACTTGTCCGATTAATATCAAACCTTGAAAAGGCACATCCTCAGGTCCCCAGCAATATATCTGGCAAGTTTCAATTAGATCGGACCAGTGGTTGGTGAGAAACAGCAGTCACAGACACACACACATACACGCACACACACACACACACACACACACACACACACACACACACACACACACACACACACACACACACACACACACACTGCTGGAATTATAGATAAATTTCACGGACTTTAAGGACGTTAAATGTGTTTCACTCTTGGTTTCACTCAGAGCCAAAGCTCTGAGCTACTTATCCCGCCCACCGTGAAATGGTGGTGCAATATCGGGCGGCAGAGGTTGGATTTGTCTAAAAAGAGGGCGAAATATAGCTATTTTAAATTGTGTGTTACTCCATGTAATAAATCTATTTTCATCCAGATGCTCATGTTGATTGTAAAGATTACTGGAAGGGATAATAAATTGACTTGATGAGTGAATATATTGCATCAAGAAAAGTGAAATGAAAATAACCAATCAGTAGCTTTTAAAACTTAGCACGGAAAGCGACCACCGTAAACGGGAGACAAACAAATACAAGAACAGACATGACAGTTCGCAAAATAAACATTGTAATATCAGTATAATTATTTTTGAGCCACACGATATATTGACTTACTAGCCTCGCTTTTTAAGTATCGAATGGATTTCTTCGATAGATGTAATAAGAATTAAATTAAAAAAACTAAGGTCGTAATGTCGGAAAACTATGTGTTTGTTACCATTTACTATTGTCGTGTAAAAGCCATTCCTCTCACAGTTGTATCTTCTCAGGAGCCTGTGACTGTAAGTTCATGTCAGATAATTCTTCAAAATATACTAAAACTCCCTAAAATTCTCATATATGACCAACAGAGTATAAATACAACACTATATTTGAATGTATGAGTATAAGACTGGTGTTGGCTTAGTGGGGAGGGTGGCAGCTTGGGATCTGAGGGTCCTGAGTTCAAGCCCCGTTGACTGCTGAATTAACACCAGGAGGTTGACTCAGCCTGTCATCCTTCTGAGGTTGATGAATTGAGAACCAGTGTACTGGTCCCAGTGTATGCCCCGGTTAGAATAGGTGTACCATATCCCTGTGTGTCGTAAGAGGCGACCAGGGTTGGCGTCAGGAAGGGCATCCGGCCATAAAAACATTGCCTCAAGAAAAAGCCAAACCCCTGCACAGCAGGGAAAAATGGCTGTAAAAACAGTAATTTTTTTATTATTTAAATGTATGAGTAAAATTTCTAGAACTCATTCCTATGTTTTTCATCTGATATCCATTTAAATATTCTTAATAACATTGACCAGGACATTTCCCATCCACAGAGATTGTTTGAATCGTAACATCTTATATAAATAAAATGATTGTGTCTGCCCCTTTGTACTCTGTGTCTCTCTCTCTGTGTCTCTCTCTCTGTGTCTCTCTCTCTCTCTGTGTCTCTCTCTCTCTCTGTGTCTCTCTCTCTGTGTCTCTCTCTCTCTGTGTCTCTCTCTCTCTGTGTCTCTCTCTCTCTGTGTCTCTCTCTCTCTGTGTCTCTCTCTCTCTGTGTCTCTCTCTCTCTGTCTCTCTCTCTCTCTGTCTCTCTCTCTCTCTCTGTCTCTCTCTCTCTCTCTCTCTGTCTCTCTCTCTCTGTCTCTCTGTCTCTCTCTCTCTCTCTCTCTCTCTCTCTCTCTCTCTCTCTCTCTCTCTCTCTCTCTCTCTCTCTCTCTCTCTCTCTCTCTCTCCTTCACACATCGTCATCAAACTTTGTAGGCGGTCTTATCTATATCTTACATGTCTGTTTATGACGTTTTAATTTACTTCCCACTCCTACTATTCTGTCCAGCCTAGTTGAATGTAGACTATTGTTAAAGTGTTCACCATGTTGGGTGACATCATGGCATTCCTTTGGGCAGCACTTGAAGTGCAACCATCATGGAATTGTTGGTGTTATTGTTGCTGTTGTACTATTATCCCCACTCCCCCAATCCTGTCAAATACCATTCTATCCCATTAGCCATCCTTGATGGGTATATTAACTATTATGTTATAAAAATTGTTCTGTTCGTTTTCATCAAAGTCGATTTCAAAATAAACAATTGCTTCAGTATATCTCTTTGAACACACCTAACTTACACCTCACTCAACCATTAGGAATAAATATATCATCATCTGCTTATATACAAAATATATCCTTCTGTTACCACAGTCATGGAAGAGTGAGGTAACAGAGGGTAAAAATGCAATGAACAGTGTGGCAGTGGGGCCACAACTTAACCCAATAAGCAACGGAATTAACAAACAGGAGAAAGAGGAGCAGAGGAAACACAGTAACCTGCAAGTAAGAGAGTAGGGTACAGTAGGGTTAATGGGGGTAGAAAATATTGTGGATCGGGGTGTGTATGACATAAGATGGTGGTGAAAAGTCCTGCTTGAAGCGTTGGAAGGAAGAGTGTGATTGAACAATCACTGCACAATGGTGCCAAAAACAGGAGGAAAGAAGAACAAAAGAGTGGAGTTTTGTGGTTAGCCTGAATTCTGAGAGTTTAACTTGGAGGGAGTTACTTTAAGAACACATGCATCTTCGATGAACTTGGGAGGGTCGGAGAGCTGAGAGAGCAAAGGGAGCTAGACCAAAGGAGATGTGGTTAAAAAAAATTACTCGATCCCCCCACCCAATAAAATTTATAATCCTTTATTCGGCCGAGGCTGAGTGAAGTGAGATCGAGGCCATTTATTCCTGGTACGTGAAAACACCCTGCAACCCAAGCATACAGCAAACAGGCTTTTTGGAAACTTGGCTGCATTTTCTATCCAATTACCGTGTGACTTTCTTTAAAACTTATCCAGGGGTAGATGCTCCTTTGTTGAAAGTTTTGCGTCAAACGCTCAAGTGGTTGCGGAGAAAACAAATTAAAAAGTGAATAAAGGTGAAAAAAGAGAAGGCCTCGGCCGACGTTCCACAACATTTTCAAGGGTGGTTGTGGACGCCGATTACTTGTAATAATACAGACACCGTGTTTTATCCAAAAATTATTCAAACAATAAGTAATGGATGTTAGGTAATCTCGAAAGTATGTAGTAAGTAATCTCGAAATATATATTTGGGTTTTCCAGCAATGAGTATCATGAATACAGGACTGAGGTGGTTTTGACAAGGTGGGAGAGGGAGGGATCTCACTCCACCGTGTATGTATGTATGTATCATTTGATCCATGTTTATACATTTGGTTTGTGGATAAACAATGACAATAGTTACCATGGAATTAACTTTTGAAATGTTTGTGAAACACAATACTGTATCCTATTTCGCAGTAGAGTCGTTTTTCTTCCTGGCGATGGCGCTGCAGAGTCAAGGTATAGGATTTGTAAACACCGAGTGTGATGGATGGCACAGCTGTCGTCCTGCCTTTATGACTTCTGCTGTTCTCTGCACTCAACAACACTTCATTGACTTTAGTATGGGACCGCGTTATCGGCGCAGTACGTGTACATCAAGGACGCAATGAAAGTTATTTTCCAGACCAGCTTGGTTCACAATTTTTCTGATAACTGCGAGATGAGCTCAGCTCATTGTTTGCAGAATTAAAAGGTTTTTGGACTCCAACCCAATTGTGAATGAATTGTTCCTTTCCATTATTTTGTTTTACAGTTGTTTGGTTGCTTAATTGTTGTTCATGCGGACAAAAACCCAACGTTTATGTTTACAGGAAGGGTAAAGGGCAAAATGTTTCACAGTCAGGTGTGAAAGTGCAAAATATCATAATCAGTTCATCTATTGGATTCTATGCGAACAAAACAAAATGATGAAGGAAAATGGTGGGAGTGGGGAGAGGGTGCATGGTCAGGTTGACAGAACATGTAAATCCCTCGAGATTACATCGTTTTACGTGCTGTTTTTTTATAGCTCCTTACTTAATGCATTACTGATTCCCAAAATGGATTACATCATATATGCTAGCATTTATTACATCGATGTAATTCTGTCTTTTTTTATAGGTATGGAAGATGAAAGAGTAAGAAAAAGTAAACATGTGAAAGCCATGCAGGTGAAAGAGAGAAGGCAAGTGGGTAGAAGCAAAAGTTGGATGGTGGCAGTCTTATTGATCGTTAAATTTATTGATGGAGAGAGAGAGCATGTAAGAAGCCATGACAAAGAGGAATCAGTGACACATTGTGTCAGGACACCATCCCAAGATGTCATGGTCCTGAAAGGAGAGAGTTTGTTTTTATTTTTAAAAGCTGGAGATTAGTTAAATGAAGAATACAAACCTCAAGTAAAAGGGCATTCCGCAAGGTTGAATAACAGGTTACAAAACTGATCTGGTGGTATTGATACTTGGACATTGGAAAACAAAAAAAAAGTAGTATCAGTACACTGGACGGATCAGGACACAACAGGACAAAAGTAATAGTTGAGAGAGGGGGAAACACCAACAGCAGAGCTGAAGGCCAAGATAGAGGCAGACTTGGACAAAAAATGGGTGTGGGGAGGAATGGGCCAGGGGAGGAAGCATGGGGTGGACAAGATGTATACAGAAGGAAACACTCAGGAGGGAAAACTGGAAATTTGGAAAGAGAGTGGATTGGAGTGGGGGTAGGGGGTTAACGAGGGGAGAGAAGATAATGGTTTTTGGACTGGGGAGGATCTGAGATGGTGGTGAGAATCTGTCTTAAACACTTGGAGGGAAGAATGAGATTGAAGAGGATGTAGAAGTTAGTTCCACAGGTGGGAAAAAAAGAGGAACGAATAAGTAGAGGTGTGCAGTGATCCTGCATTTAGGTAGTTTCTCCAGAAGGGTGTTGATGGTGGACCATGTGTGCCCTGCAGAAACCTGGAGAAAGGGGGGTGGGGGGCAAAGCACAGAAATAGCAGAGGGTGTAAGAAGAGAAAGGAGGTGGAAGAAGACAGAGAGCCCACCGACCTGTCTGTGATGACAAAGTGATAGACTCATCAACTCAGCTTCATCGCAGGAGATTCTAATAATCTTTAAGGCTTTGGCTTACACAGCGTCAAACTGAGCAAGATGTGAGTCAGGGATGCCAGCCCCGAGGGGAGACTCCATCAAGCTGGGGTTGAAGACCTGGTCATTGGATTGGAGTTCAGGTGTGCCAAGGAAGGACTTTGTATGATGGAGGTTGCCCAGTCGGCGGCTGGCTTTGATGCCCAGGTCGAAAAACCAGTTAAAACCAGTACACATTTTCAACTGGTCTCTATTGGTTCTAATTGGTCTTTAACTGGTCTCTATTGGTTTCAACTGGTACCAGTTAAATTCAGTCAGAATTCCAATTTCCCAGTTGAAAAAACCAGTAGCTCATATTTGTACCAGTTAAAGTCTTACTGGTTCCAGTTGATACCAGTTGCAATGTACTGGTCCCAGTTGATACCAGTTAGTTAAATACAATTGTATTTCAACTGGTAATATATCACTCTATTCCAATTTCCATATTAAAACCAGTAAGAAACCAACTGGCTTTACTGGTACCAGTTGGCTACTGGTTTTCAACTGGTACCAGTTGACCAGTAAGCTACTGGTCTTTACTGGTTTTTTGACCTGGGTGGCCAATGTTGAAATGTGGTTGGCCCAAGAAAAATCATGGCTGATTGTGAGACCCAGGTGTTCAAATAACTGAACTTCCTCAAGAGGATTGCTAAGAAGTAGTGGGGGGGTTACCAAGTGACCCTTTTGGAGAGAGACATTGAGAGTGTGAGATTTGTCAGGATTGAAAGACATATTTCAAGTGTTTGACCAGCTTGTGATTTTTTTTTCAAGGTCTGAAGAGAGCCTGCCTCTCTGAGGAATGAGGGATGTCATGGCACGGGGTGGAGTGATCAGCAAATCGATGAAGAACATTTTCCAGAGAATCTGAGATCATTATTGAAAATAAGGAATAGGACTGGGCCAAGAACATTGCCTTGGGGCCACTCCTGCCTTGACAAGGAGGGGAGATGAAAGGATTCCGTTGAGTGCCACACATTGGTTACGAGAGGAGAGGAAGTCAGTCAGCCATTTGTGGAGTTGGCCTTGGATGCCATAGGCAGAGAGTTTGGAGAGCAAGGCAAGATACTCGACTGTGTGAAAGCATGAGCCATGTCCAGAGAAACGGCCATGATCTCATGTCCGACATTGAGGACCTCCAATCCATTGTTGGGTGAGAATATACTTGTGATTATGTCCAATATATTTTGTTGATACCGAGCAGGGTGGTAACAGGAGACTAAATTTGGTATGACCTAAGTGGGTCTCTCTATCGAGTGCAGCCTGTGGCTGCTGGTTGCATCATTGGTTGGGACGCAGTTATGCCACTGATGCAGTGTCCCCCTTACCAGTACACTGGTGCTCATTTTGCCGACCTCGGAAGGATGACAGGCTGAGTCAACGTCCTGGTGTATTTTAATTCAGCGGCCAACAGGGCTTGAACTCAGGACCCTAGTATTCCAAGCCGCCACCCTAACCACTAAGCCAACACCAGCTTGAACCTAAGTGGGTAAAAATTGGCAAAGAAGACAGTAAAAACTGGAAGAGTTCCAACCACTCCACACTTCCCCACCCCACAACATTTCTACAATGCTACAATCGGTAGATTTTGTGTTCCAGAGTATGCTGGTCTGAGAATACAAGTATCTTACAAGCATATTTTGGGTGCAGGAATAATCTTATATATTATTTCCGAGTTTGCGGTTTCGTGTCGCGCTATCTTCGACTTTGTTCTGCGCTCGAGTAACGTGATATTCGGCTTACATTATCTCAAAGACCATCTGAGGTGCATGGTACAAAAAAAAGTAAATAAAATGGTTCTGAAACAGTGAAATCTTATTCCACTTACTGCATTAAAGTAAAATTACTACTGATACTCTGCATCAGTTCCTTTCTCAAACACACCCACCCCAACATGTCGCGCAGAGCGCGGGTTATGCTAGTTTGTTATTAAATCGATGTAACACCAAAGTAGCAGCTCTTTTCTTCCCAGTTTTCTCTGGTAAGAAGGTCTTCCGACAAAGAGTGCAAGCCAATCCTTATTTTTCATAGTTTTCTCCTGATATAAGGTTTTGCCATGACCCACAAAGTCGATGTCATTCATGATGATCATGGATATGATCATGTCATCGAGATCAGGTATATGAAATAAATAATAGCTTTCGGCTCAGAACACTTCAATATGGTACACCAGCAGGATGGAATAACCCTTTGTTGTATAGCACTTATAAGGGCACAAATCCATCTGTAAAATTGCTGCCAACACCAAATGACAAATCTGCTAAGGAGGCCTTTGTGCCAAGCTCTTGTCAAAAGGTTGGCTGATGTCAAGGGAAACAGCCTTGAGTTGATGACATGTCATCAGTCCATCTTGGAATAATCAAAAGTGCATATATATATATATATATATATATATATATATATATATATATATATATATATATATATATATATTGCACACAAATGAAACTGATGCATAGTTGTTAGGTTTAGATTTTTCTCTCGGTACGAAGAAAAACACAACGTTTTAACATTTCCATCCGCAGGCAAATCCTCCCAGGTCAGATGGAAAGTTTAATTTGTGTGGACAGAGGTTTTCGTAATTCATAAGAGCAGCACTTCAAGACAAAGTACGGGATACTATCTGGACATGTTATTTGACTTGAATCCAATCATTTTAGCTTACCAGATCCCTTATGAGTTCTAAAGTTGAGGTACTTAGACATTTAGGTCTTCCAATAGAGTCTGACAGGATGGTGCAGAGGTAGTGCACTCGTCATTAAGCTGTATAGTTTGGGTTTGATTCCTCACCTGACTCTAAACTATCAGATGAATGCTTTGCACGTAGAGTGATACACCAATGTGTGTGGCCGTCCATTGAATGGGTGTTTAACTGGGTGTCCTGTCTGCTGGCATTAGTTGGTGGACGTTTACGATTCCATGGTGTCTTTGTCAAGAGTAGGCATTTTCACATTGGCATGGTGAACAAATTCAAAAATTCCTGCCCTGATGCTGGCAAGGCAAAGGCAAACCAATCCTTTCCGTGGGCTGTGTTGGTAGCACTGAACCTGCGTCAGGGCAGAGCACCACAGATACGGGCTCCCTCAGTTTTATAAATCAGTTGAATATTTGCCATCATTAATTAGTGTATCTTCATCTTCAAAATTGTTGTTTAGCACTTCTGCCTTCTCTCTGATAATCTCCAACAGGGCATCGTTCTTTACCAAGGTAGGGGTGTCACTATGGCCTCGGCGGCATTTAGTTTTAATGTTTCTCCGATATTTTGTGATCACGATAAATAGTGACTGATGAGCAAAATTTTAAAATCGTTATCGATTTTAAAAAGTTGCTCCAAACTGCTACAATTATGTTTCCTTTTCATTCCATTTTCCAAGTTTTGACTTCTTCACAGTCACCATCACTTGCCTAAGGTCTTCGATTACACTGGTCTGCATCATTTCAGAGGTCTAGGTTTTCTCAACGGTTCTTATATGCTTTTTGCATGCTGAATTTAGAAATGTAGTGGAGCAAATTAGCATAACAATTGTGCATTTTGTGAGGAAAGCACCAAATTTGGCACACTAGTAGCCTATCATATTACGAACAGATTTGGATATTGGGCAATCACAAAATTTTTGATGGCAGTGGAAAATGGCTGGCACAGCCATCAGTGGCTGAATTTGAGATGGCCCAATATCCAAATCTGTTCATAATATGATAGGCTACTAGTGTGCCATATTTGGTGCTTTCCTCACAAAATGCACAATTGTTATGCTATATTTAGCGAGGGTTGCCCCACTAATGTATCTCATTTTGCTCAATCAGGATTTTTCTCAATTTTAAGGAAAAAAAATAATCAAAATTTTTGCTTTTTTAATTAGCATTTTTTAAATTAAAAATCAGACTTACATCGACAGAAAATGTACAAACTATATATAAAATGACGCACTTTGACAAACTATATATAAAATGACAAAGGAAACAATAAAATATACCATCAGAGATGAGGAATCCCCCGCCAATGAATGAAAAAGGTCATACATATTCCAGATAATGAGGGAGGTGAATTGGAAACAAGACACCATTTGGTCATCATCTCGAAAAAGTTCCCCAGGGGTGAGGAACGTAGTAACCAAAAATAATTGAAATCAGATAAGCGGTTTTCCATTTATTACAAAAAACATTTTTTTTCAAGATGGCCAACCCAGTCGGCCATCTTGGATCCGACCACGCCCAAAATCAATAGGGTTCTTCCTTTTCAGGTGGTTCATGTGTGACCCAAATTTCAAATCGATATGGCGAACAGTTTATGAGTTATTGCACTCACAGCTATAAATGTTGACGCCCGGACGGACGGCCGGACGCCCTGGGTGACAACAATATCCCCCTTCCGCCACGCGGCGGGGGATAAAAACTTGACTTGATTGAGCGAAATGAGATACATTCTGAATTCAACATGCACAAAACATATAAGAACCGTTGGGAAAACCTAGACCTCTAAAAAAAATATTTCAAATGCAGCCCAGTGTTATCAAACATCATATTTTACTGAAACAATTCTTGTTTTGAAAATTTTGCACAGGTATTATAGAATCAGATACATTGGGGTAATCTGAACTCTTGGGAAATATAGATCTCAAGAAATTTATGATCTTCGATGAAATACCCGAGAGTTTTGGTCGTTTTGGTCTTGTAAATCATGAGTAACACCATATCGATTCATATGACATTGACAAACATTGTTCATATAGTCGAGGACAGGTTGGAGTTAGGAAAGTCCTTAAGGATATATTTTTTATTTTCTCATTATTTATTAATTGTATTGATTAACAATGAATTAGTTTGCTTGTTTTCTTATTTATTTATTTTATTATTTATTACATTTATCCCTATTTTCTAATTTTCTCCTCCTGTCTGGTGTGATGTTATCATCATTTTTCAGATAAATGAAGTTGGAATCCTTTGCAAATGTACCACAGCATCAATCTAAATATACATAAGACGACTGTACTGTATCTCTGTTTAAAAAAGGCTAAATATTGTGTTTTATTTGATAAAACCACATGTGATTGCATCAGTCCTCACATTCTCAAGATTTGCTCAGCTGAAATGGCTCTCTCACTGTTCTTTATACCAAGTGTTTTACTCTTGAGAGGCCACCGACCTCATGCAAGATGACAAATACCATTTTAGTCTACAAAAAGGGCAAAAATAAAAACTGACCTTCTCTTTAAGATTTGTCAACCCCACCAAATTACAAGCAACACAACAGACTAAATCCTCACAACAGGCATCAACTTATTTCCAATCTCGACAAGCAATTTTCCCTATTAATTTCAGAAGAATTTTGCTACTGCCTTTCCATAGATTGCATTTTAATACCCATCCTTTAAGTTGTCCTGAAAAGATTAAGAGACAACTATAATGTGTGGACTGGCATCACATGTACACCAGACCAGGTATGTAGGGCAGGTGGATTATCCACAGCCTGAAAGTCATCAATGAGCAGCTCAGTTTTTATTGCCAATCTCTTAAAAGATTTTGTTACATCCCCCTAATATTATATCAGTTTTCTGAATCTTAGAAATCAAATCCTCAAAACTGCAACTTTTAGTCATATTTGTGCCCATCACTTCTGTGATATCAGATTAGATCCTTCACCTCTACATCACCATCATCCGAGGGGAAGCAAATAGCGAAGAGGAAGAGCAGCAAAGCTTTGAGAGAATGCAAAGACGAACGAAAAGGATTTCATTTATAGAGATCTAAGAGAATAAAAATAATAGAACGGGTGAGATCTATCTTGACTATTCTCAATACGAGCCGTGTCCACAGTCATAACTATCTATACACAGGGTGTCTCAATAAAATATATACACATGTTTAATATTTCAGAAAAAAATAATTAAATAGCAGAAAGAGGGGCGATTTTTGAGCATTACTAATACTGAATAGATGGTATTATCATGTGATGGAATGATTTCCCATCATCAATCAGCTGTTACCCACAAGGCAGTGCAGAACGACAAGATAATATAGATTTTGAAACATAAAGTCTCCATGCATTTTATTGAGACACCTGGATATGTTCATTGCTTCAGTTTGTATGGGCTGGCAAGATGGCCTAGAGGTATTCACATTCGCCTCTAAGCTGTCCGGTCTGGGTACAAATTTCGGCTCAGCTATAAACTTTCATCCTGGTGCTTTACAGGCGAATCATAAATGTGTGTGACGTCCCTAAGATGCACGTTAGACTGGGCATCCCGTCTGCCAGCATTAGTCGGTGGACGTTAAAATCCCACGGTGTCCTTCGTAAGCAGTCAGTGAGCTCTCGCCAGCACCATGGACAAATTACTACTTCCTGCCTTGACTTCCTGTGGCGGAGTGGTGACCCATCCAGGATTATAACCCGAGCCAGAGAAACTGCTTCGGCAGCACTGACACTCTATATAGAGAGTGGCTGGTTATTATCTGATTTGATCTTAAGCTTGTATAACACCTTTTGTACAATTAGTTTAGCCCTTTTTTCTGACTCTAACATCACAAAGGTGATAGGTATTTACATGTGTCATATGTTTAAGCTCTCTCTCGAGTGCAGCCTGTGGCTGCTGGTTGCATCATTGGTTGGGACACGGCTATGCCGCTGATGCAGTGTCCCCCTTACCAGTACACTGGTGCTCATTTTGCCGACCTCGGAAAGATGACAGGCTGAGGCAACCTCCTGGTGTGTTTTTAATTCAGCGGCCAACGGCGCTTGAACTCAGGACCCTAGGATCCCAAGCCGCCACCCTTACCACTAAGCCAACACCAGGCTTATATGTTTTTAAGTATGGTCATTCTATTTTAGCAAGATTGTAAATGAGGTGTAACTGATGGGCAGTCTTTACAACTATTGCTGAACTATCTGGTCTGTTGGAACTTACAGGATAGAAATCTGTTGATAGAAATGGTCTGTTAATATAAATCCCCTGAGCTTAGGACAATAATATCCAAATCTAGCAATGTACTTTTCATGTTAAAACTTCGGTTCTGTTTGATTTGGGTTCTATTTTACCATCTAGATTTATATCCTAATTACCAGCTTGGTCTTCATCCTTTATCTCGAGCTTAGTCATCCTTTTCCCTCTCTTTTATGACCTACACTTGTCTGTTCCTTCACATACTCCTCTGATACTCATTAATCTCTTCCATAAACCTTTTTTTTAAAACTTTTAATGAATTATCTACGCTCATGGAAGAGCACGGTGACAGAGAATAAAAAGGCAAGGTACTCACAGTAGAACACAGTTGGACACAATAAGCAAGGGAATAAGTAAACGAAAAAAGAGGAGAGAGATTAGGGGAAGAAACAGTTACCAACATGTAAAAGGGTTGGGCTACATCGGGTTGATGGAGATGAAAAAGATTGAGGATAGGATGGGGAATGACGTGAGATGGTGGTGTCATCTTATTGTCAATTGTGGTTGAATCAACACTTTCGCTAGAAATTGAAACCTAATTGGCAATTGTGGTTGAATAACGAACCCATAGCCACTTGTAAAATCCCATATATGAGCTTGTGTATTTTATATTAATCATATACAGAACTGTGCAAAAATCTCAGACCACCTTGAACACAAAATCATTTTTATTGTCATGTTTTGGTAAATAGGTTCTTTTATTATTATTATTATTATTATTATTATTATTATTATTATTCTCACATTTTATTGAAGAAACAGAAATGAATTGTATATTACAATGCAGTAGATATCCGTTTTGGAATGTTTTTCTGCAATTTCTGGAGAATTTTCATTGGGAGGTTGTTCCATGCATTCTGCAATGGTTTCCATAATTACCTCTGCCACCTTCATGTTTTCACCCCTGTTTGTCTGTCTGTCTGCCTGTCTGTGAGGGGGACGCATTTGGAGAAAACTTGGTGGACAGGTTGGGTGTATGATGAGCACGAATTAGTTAGATTTTGGTGAAGATCCGGATGCGAGAATTATTTCATTTTAAAGTGATACTTCACCGTTGAGAAATGGGGCCAAAAACGATATATAGCATGATATTTCAAAAAGTTGTGGATGGATTATAACAAAACTAGGTGGACGAGTTGGGTAGGTGAGAAGAACAAGTCGTTTAGATTTTCGTTCAGGTGCAGATCCAGATCTGGCCTATCAGTTGGATACAAAACGTAAACTGTTCAGCCTGGTGGAGGTAAGTGCTCTATTGAGTGTCGATCTAGTTCTTCTATTTCATTAGGAACTTATTTTTGAAGTATTGCTCAACTATTTTAGAGTTTATTTGGCCTTGCGATCTATATTCTATCTTTAGCTTCTGCAGTGTCATTATGCTTCTGAATTGTTGCTTGAATGCCACATATGGAAATACCTGTTCTGTGGGATATTTCTCTCCTTGAATTGCCTTTATGGTGTGAACGTATTATGTTGAGTCTTGTCACGTTTGATATCTTGGACATGGTGTGGGTTTATATTACCTGCAAGAGAGACTTACAAATCCGTGAAAAAATATGGATATCGGGTCCAAATTCTGATTTCACTAAGAACTTGGTTAGCCAGCATAAATTGGCCATACACAATTAGTGATAGTTAGCCTAGCGACAATGCCCATTGTATATTGTTTTTGTAAGGTTTATATTGATTAAAAAAATGCTCGAAAAGGACGACCTCCACTATTGTGGTTGGAGAAATAACACAAATATGAGCTCAAAAATAGTTTGATTTACCAGATGTACTATGTTGCATTTTGTGTATAACATTGGCAAAAGGCTTGAAAAAGATCTATAAAGAAAACCATTTTCCTTTGAGAGCAGCCTGCCACAGGCCTGTCCTACTCCTGTCGGCCAACGTCGGGCCTGTCCCACTAATGGTTCCCTTTGGGAAGCCAGAAGGACATGCGGCCAGAGCCACAGCTGAGCCTCCAGCGGGTTGTGCTCCATGGGAGGCCACGTGTGCTCATTAATTGCAGAGGCCCTGCACGCCTTTGACACATTCCTTAGGCCATGGCAAGACCATTCAATGACAAAGCGGACAGCCGAGCTGGTTACGCGTGTCTGAGAAAAGAGGGTGACATTTGCATATATCCAGTCATAATCGCTTTCATATCTCCTGCAGCCTTTGATGGCGCTTTTATCGATTAAATTTGATGGGTATCTCTGATGGCATTGTAAAAAAATATATTCAGCAAAATGGATTCAACCTTCCCTTTACTGCACTTGGCAACTATACATCCATGAATTTTCAACGCGTCGTTTTGGTGCGCGATCTCTTCATTCATCACCCCCCCCCCTGCATTAGCAGTATACTGTACTTGCAGGCGCACCTTTATTTTATTTAAATTAATATTTCTGATTTTTAATATCCCCCTCGATGTAACTGATGACATTTTGTGAGATCAGTGAATGTGTTCGACTATAGTTTGACCGGAAACGTTATGTCAATTTGCCCCGCTGCGTTTTAGCCGCAATCTGGTTCTGAATACTAAAGAGACCTTCGAGCTGAGACAGTTCTCATCAGTCAGTGTCATATGAAGAATAACCAGATTTTCTCTTTTAATGACATTAATTGGTTCATGTGGTCACATGTGCTTCTCATCTTCATGTATACCTGGCTTCTCAAACAATTTTCCACTTGTGCTTCTTTTTGAGAATGAAAGCCACAGTCGCATCGAGCTGCACATTAAACTTTTTTTTTTTTTTCACTTGTGGACGTTAAACATCAAACGGCACCTTTTGGCATCAGTCGGAATTATGTGCTGATACCCTGACTAAATTAATTCCTGCCCTCATTTTTGGGGGCACCGCATCACCATGCCGCACAGACACGTTGAGCATCTCAATAATTATGGAATCCAGACTGAACAATTTTCAATCGAATCTTTGTCAAATGTGCCCTTGCTCGATAGATTAAATATTTTTGAGTGCTGACTATTTATTCTTGAAATCAGTCTGAAAAAAAGTGAATTTAACTCTTTCAAAAATATTTTCGCTGTAACTTTGACCCCCTGAGGTTTGTGTTTAAGCTTTAGTAATACCTCAAGGCCATTACACACTTATTTTTGGTTAAGGTCTGTAATTCTGCCTTCACAGATAGTCCTCTTGCTTTGCAACTTGCTTTAATGATGTTTTCTTGCATTTTGTCATCATCCAAAAGTCTGAAATACATTCTCAGAAAGTGATTTGTCGTTAATCGTTGTAGTTGCTGAGACCATGATGAACCTGTTGTCTTACGTATTTTCAATTTAACGATTATTCTTCATAATTGGTGAAATAAAATTGTTGCCCTTGAACAAACGCTCACCAATGACGTCATAAACATACAACCACTTCAAAAACAATTTACTTGCTTTTAAAAGGGTTTTGCTCAGCTTCATATCAAGCCTTCAGAAACATGAGATGCCCGAATTTCAAGCGATTCCAAGAATCTGCGGCACACTTGGTCCACTGTTGTGGGCTAAAACTCCTCAGGGTGATTCATCCTCAGGGGGTCATCGAAAGCAGAGATTGAGATGGATGAGAATATCGAGGCGTGATTGTGATATGCTGGAGGGAGTCAGACAGACCAAGCCATATGGTTTTCAGGGGAACCATCATTAATAATAACTCGAGTGGAAAGTACGTGACATTAGAGCCAACAGCTGCCAGGCGACCCACTCCCTAGGCAGTGGCTGATGTCTCTCAGACACGCTGACCAATGGGCTATCTAGTGGGCAGGGCTGTCACGATGATTGGTGGACCAAGCCAACCAATTGCTGTAACTCCTGTCACATGATGAAAGGGCAGACCTTTAAAAATTCTGCTTTGAAAAAAAAAAAACTTTGACTCACCTATGTATAGATTTCTTACTTCTAAAAACAATTGACTTACCGAAGGGGTGACTGGAAGCTGAAACTTAATGACACTTTTACTTTGACAGTTAATTTTAACTTGGCATGAGGATTAAAGTGCTGTCCCACCAATCCGACAGTTCAAAGCGAGGTCGAGAACCTTGACCTTGAAGATCGTATCGGGAAACCATGTTATTGTTCTCTGCGAAAAGAGAGCCGTACGGTGCCTGTCTCCAATCCGAGCCAGGGCAGTAATTTGGAATTTGTTCAACTTACCGGTGATAACTCGCCTACTCTTCCCAAAAGACACGGTGACATATTTAACTTCCACTAGTGAATACAAGCAGACAGAATGCCTAAATGAATACAACACAATACACAACACCCAACCTGAGAAAGTCCAAGTTTGGAGTCGATATATAATCGAACACACACTAAAGATGAACCTCAAAGGCAACAGGTACCTTGACATGATTCTGTCGGATTTAAGTTTCGTTTTCGAAGTTTTCGAAGAGCGTTTTTTTTTTCGAAGTTTTTGAACAGGATGAAGGGGACTCTGATATCAGCGAGTACTTTTATGTGTTACTACGATCATTAAAAAAAAGTACACAAAGGAGAGGAGCTGTCTCTTTATGACAGACGGGAAGGAATGTGGGAAGTGAAGGTAAATAATGTTTGAGAGTGGCAGGAAGGGAAAGAACCTGTCTGGAACATACAAATGCTTGCCGAAATCCCGACGTACTTGCGTACATAATAAATAGATGGTCTCAAAGTGCTCATTTTCAACTAAAGGCCCTGTCACACCTTGACGTTTTAGCCAGCATATGCCGACGTATGAAAAATTTGGCGAATACCCTGGGACACGTCGAATACGTTATGGGTAAGTTTTGTATACGTTAAGAGCACGCTGAAGCACGCTGGCATACGTCGTAGTACGCCGAGCTCGTCGACAAATTTTAAGCATGCTCAAATTTTTCCGACGTGCTCGGCGTATGACTCACACGTTCTGCATACGCTGGCCATAAGTTGTAGGCACGTTAATTACCTTCGCCGTCGAAGGTGGATGGGGGTTATATTTTTACCCCTGTTTGTCTGTGTCTGTCTGGATCTGTTTGACTGTGAGTACGATATCTGAAAAGGTTATGGATGGATTCCGCAGAAACTTTGTGGACATGTCGGGTGTGTAACAACGAAGGATTGATTCAACTTTGGTGAAGATCCAAATCCGGATCCAGATACTAGAATTATTTAATTTTTAACTGATTCTTCACCATTGAGAGATAGGACTAAAAACGATATTACACGGTATCTCAAAAAGTTGTCGACGGATTAGGATGAAACTTGGTGGACATGTTGCGTGCGTGACAACGACGAATTGGTTCGATTTTTGTGAAGATCCGAAAATTTTTCAAGTGATTCTTCACCATTGAGAGATAAGGTCAAAAATGATAGTCTATATATAGCACATCTCAAAAGGTTATGGATGGATTCTAACGAAACTTGGTGAACAGGTTGGGAATGCCATGAATAAGAATTGATTCAATTTTGATGAAGATCCGAATCTGGATCCGGATACGATGATTATTTAATTTTTTTTAAGTGACCGCTATTGTAAGATGGGGCTAAAAATGATATTGCATGATATCTCAAAAAATTGTAGATGGATTCGGATGAACTTGGGTGGACATGTTTGGTGTGTGACAAGGAATAATCGATTCGATTTTGGTGAAGATCCGAATCCAGATCGGGATGTTTTGGAAGGATTCGAAAGAAGTTGTGTTGTGGATGGATTCGGATGAAACTTGTTGAACAGGTTGGGTGTGTGATAAGGATGAATTGTCGGATTGGGTAAGACCCCTTGGACTCTTTAGACCCATTAAACCCGTTATGGCTCTGTAAAACCATATAAACTCCTTTACACCGCGGAAGACCCCGTAAACTCTTTAGAATATTAGACCCCTTAAGGTCCCTATCGAATACTGTCCTGTTTCGCCATGTGTCACTCTATCAGTGATTTTTCATGTTTGTTTGTTTGTCTGCGCAGAACTCTAGTGTTTTTCTCCGCAACCGCATGTCTGATTGAGACAAAATTTTCACCAGAGGAGCCTCTACTCGTGTAGATGTTATATTGGTAATTATGACTTCATAGGTCACGTGGTGTGTAAGTCATGTTGGAAAAACGGGGGAAAAAAAACTTTGGACATCTGTATTTTTGAAACCGCACCAAGGGAAAAAATTGAAACTTGGCATCTGGCAAGTAGTCCTAATGGAGAATAAGTGTAATTTTTTTTAATGTCATACGATCCTTTGTTATGACGTCATAATAGCATATGTAGAACGTTACATCTGATCAGTATGAAAATTGTTGAGGGTCATCTTGGGATAGAATGGTCCAGAGAAAAGTTTTTGATAACATCATCAGTCACGTGACTCGGCAGTCATATTGTTTTTTGTTGTTTTTTAAACCTTCAAAAATCTTCTCTGAAATGGCTGAACAGATCGAGGTGAAATTTTACAAGCATGACCGCCTTTTCCTGATGAACAAAAGGTTCACACATATGATGTCATTGGTCACATGGTTTGGCAGCGATATTGGATTTACCCGAAAACCTATTAAAAAAAATCCTCTTCTCCAGAACGGCTGGACAGATCGAGGGAAAACTTCACACAAATGTTCTCTAAGCCTTGGGGATACCAGGGTATTCGCAAATAATTGATAAGTCACGTGGTTCAGCAGCCATATTGGATTGAGTGAATATCTTAAAAAAATTATTTCTCTTGAACCACTTAATCAATCAACGTGAAACTTCATAATTATTATTTAGTAGTGATGGGAAGTATACGTTTTAAATTTCCACCTGATCAGACACATAGTGTGGCAGGCAGAATTTTCTTTTTTTTTTTTTGAATCTGGGTTCTTTAATATTTTTATTTGTTGAATAAGGTTTACTTGGCTGTACCTGGATGGCTTTGAGGGTAGAGGAGCAGCAGCTGAAACCCGAATGCTATCCAGGTTCCTCCCAATGACGTCATCTTTGCTTTTTGCTTATTCGGGTTCCTTCTGATGACTTCAATGCAGGATTGTACCGATTTGTTCTTCCATTTGATTTTAATTTAATTTATTTTAATCCCATTTCAAATTCAATCGAATAATAGTAAACATCATGGGTCAGGGTCAAGTGTCCGATCAAAGCAGGGTTGCATCAAAGCGGGACGTCTTGATACCCGGTCATCACTGCCAGCAGTTATAAAGTGGCAGTTCTAGTTTTGTCTATTATATATTAATTACATAACACACCAGTACACAAAGACCACACAAAACTGCACAAACACCACACAAAACAAGTCTTGGCCAGGGTCTGCAATCTCCGAGTGCTCTTTTTGTTGTTGTTAATATAATATTATGCAATAAGCACGTCACACCCACCCGCTCATTTCAACACCCAAGCTCGCACTCTTCCTCCTTTGCTGGGAAGATATTAGACTCCCCCCTCCCAACCCTACAGATAGAATGACAACTTCACAGTGCCCCTCCCCCCCGAATGGGGTCGTTAGGACAAGACTGTATAGAAGAGCACGGGTTCCCACTGTTCATTTTCCTTGACAGATTATGAATGCCGAGGGAACGGCGTATGAATGAGATCAAGCTGTTTCATGTGCTTCTCTATCATCGAGGAACTAGCGGAAGCACGGCCGTGGTTTCGCGTGCACGGAAATGGTGTTCACTGGGAGGGGGATCCCCCACGAAGTCAGTGTGCCCCGGGTGGTCCACATTGGATCCATACGTACCCCAGAGCAGTTCAACCTATTGACGCATCATCCGTGGTGTCGGTGTCGTGTGACTGGTGTGGGCATTGATTAAAATTAATATAATTCCGTTTTCCCTTTTGATTTCATTCCAAGTAACATGATGTTTTGTTTTCCTTCAGCAATTTGTCACAGAGGGAACTGGAAAATCAAAGCTTGGGGTGGAATCAATTATGACATCACAAAGCAGATTATATAACCCACGTTCACGATGCACATTCACAAAGGATTCTTCATCGTTCAAGCAATCTTTAACTCTACCTCTTTGGTCCTTCTCAACAATCCCTGCAATTTATAGCTGCTGTACAAATATTCACACTTTACGTATCCAGGCAGTATTCCTAAACTTATTCCCAAAATGTGCAACATTTGTCTGCAGTGAATGAAATACGAAGGACATATAAATGGTCTACAAATGAGACACTCAATGAAATCCAAGACACTCCAACTTATTACATGTCAGAAAAAACTTTTTTTTTTAAAAATATGTGAAAAAGCATTGTTGGAATGGATTCTCCAAAAAACAACCAAACAAGGTAGGAATGACATCATAATATGACATCACAATCCTTTGATAGATTGCCATTATAACGTCTTTTGACATGTTTGTTGTCGGTGACTGTGTGGCAATAGTGACAATTATATGAACAAGTCTATGTGGGAAGGAGTTGTACATTTTTAGTGTGGGTTGTTGGAATTGTGTATTTTATTTGTTGTGGGATTGAGAGGGGAAAATGTCACATGTCATGATGGCAATCCATAAAAGGATTGTGAACATCATTCCTACCTTGATTGGTTGGTTTTGGAGACAACAATACCGTAGAGCGTACCATTGAGATTTCCTTTAGCTATAGTGTATGTTACAAAGCCTGTCGCTTGGTGCGGCATTCATCAAAATTTTTAGTGACATTTTAGAATCGTTCATTATTTATAAGTTTAGTGCTGAATCTGGTCTCTGAGGTGTTTAGCCTGAATAAAAGTATAAACTGCCATCCTGCTGTTTTGCATACAGTGCGATGATATCGTACATCAATGTGTCCGCCGTCCATCGGATGAACGTTAAGCCGGAGGACCTGTCTGTTAGCACTGGCCTCTGGTGGTGTACGTTAATGATCTCATAGTGTCTTTCGCGAAGATAAGGCGAGTTCTCGCCGGCACCCTCAACAAATTCCTGCACCTTCAGTCGAATGTCGGGTATGTCCAGTCGATTCGTGAAAGAGTTGGACCACAAACGTTCCCCAGCCGATCTCACAATAATGTGGGAATCATTGAAGCCGTTAATGGGAGTAATAGTAGTCGTTAAAGTCAACCATGCTAGAAAATCAAAAGTCTGGAGAAGTCGACCGTGCTGGGTACGATCGAGGGAAGGAAGACTTTGTACGTGCCGGATGGATGGGGTGAAGGATGCAACCTCGCCGTCTCTGCCAGAGCTTCGGGAGGCAGTTCAGCGTGGGGATGTTTGGAGAAATGTGATCATGAACGTCACCAGAAGTCGCTCACCGCATGATGGAACTCGATAACTAGATAGTAGTAGTAGGTTGTGGCTGCATTGTGGACCAGGTCATTCGTCAGGCCCAAACTGTTCATTGTACTTGAGATGTTAAAGATCTGACCATTTGTCTTCAAAGGGAAGACTTAAGCCTTTGGTTAGTTTCTCTCGACGAACCACCAAAGTTTAGATCATTGTTTGATTCTTTCTTTTTCTTGACCGTGTAAATAATGCATTGTTGAAGATTGAAAAAAGAACAAAACAACAAAAAAAGCAATCCATGCATGGGGTTTGTGTTAATCGCTGTGCAGAATCATTACCGAATCCTCCGGAGCAGTGCTCACCGTGGGAGTCCGAGCCTGTACGTGTAATTGTAGTGGACGTGGGTGTGAAATGAAGCCTTGTCCGCCTCGTCGCCAGCACGACATGATTCTGGAGAATGACTCACAGGGGTTCGAAACTCTCCCGGGGAAGCAGGCAACCTTCAAAGGCTTTCCCTTGCTCTCCCAGCACCATTCACCGACGCCCCTTCACGCAACACATGCAATTACGACCACTTCAAACGTGCTGTTTTCGAACTCATCACTGCTTATTTATACACATCCTCTTGTACTTTCGCTTTGGAAAATGTGTGCAACAGCTTTGAAGCCTGTACGTTGGACTCGGCGACAAACGAACACACATTATACACAGGAAAATATTCACTTACAAGTGAATTATACAATACAAAGAAAAGGGGGGGGATGGGGATGGAGGGGAAACCATGATTTACTGGACCACACTTACATGTCCCATTCAAACCACTTGTATAATTTTATTCGAAATGGATTGTAATGTGAAATTCACTGTCTTTACGAGAGCGCTTCTAGATATGCATGAAAGCCAGTATATTAGAACAAACTGCCCCATAACACTGAACAAGATGCCAAAATGGACCGCGTATTAAAATATGATGACATACCAGTACCAGAGAGAGAGAGAGAGAGAGAGAGAGAGAGAGAGAGAGAGAGAGAGAGAGAGAGAGAGAGAGAGAGAGAGAGAGAGAGAGATTAATTGTGATTGTGTTTTGTTCCATTGAAGAGATTTCATAAGATATCAAATTCAATAAACGTCACGTGTTATGAAACCTTATTGAGACCTATGGCTGAGTGTGTAATCAGCAAAACTGATTCTTACTTCTGAATTTTCCCCAAAGCCACCAAAGGCATCCATCAACCGTAATGTGCCTTTCACGTCACCTTATGATCATACAAAGGCACATCTATGGTCCAGAAAAAAATAGAGGTGGTTGGAGTCAATTTGTACTAAACACACTATAATAAACTAGAAGGGTACTCGGTAGAGCGCATACCTCCGCCATGCAATGCCCGATTCAGTAGAACATATCGGGCCCAATAAATGTTTGAAATATTGTGCGATTTAGGGTGTCCCAAGAAGACCCGGACTACTTTGGTTGTAAATATAGTTAGAACCACGAATGATAAAACGATACAAATTATATGATACAGAAACTCGTGTAATTTTGTGCACGTCATTGATGCACTTCAATGTGAGCTCCGTTTGTCGCATGCAGCATATCAAGGCGGTACACGAGTTCTTGCCATGTTCTCATCATGTTTACGTCCACCAGTGCGCATGCAGCTGTGATCCGAGACCGAAGGTCGTGCAGGTTTGCCACCTTGGTGTTGTAGACATCTTTGACGAACCCCCACAGAAAAAAAAATCAAGGGGGGTTATGTCCGGTGATCGTGGGGGGCAGGCGGTTGGTCCATCTCGGCCAATCCAGCGACCTGGAAACTTTTCATTCAGGATGGCTCGAACGACTAAGGCCCCCAATGATGGGGAGCACCATCCTGTTGAAAAATTATATCGGGTTGCAGGTCTTCAATCTGCTGTCAGGCAAATCCTTCCAACATGTTCATGTAAATTGTTGAGGTCACTGTATCCTCCACAAAGAAAAACAGACCCACCAAGCTGTCATGGAGAAGGCCACACATTGACCTTTGGATTGTCACGTATGTGTTCACTTTTTTTTCTGACAACTTCCAGTCTTCATAAACCTCTTGTACTACTCTTTGATACTAGTCTGCGATGGTGGATTCCTTCCAGACCTTGTATGAAAATTACGCTGAACTTGCTTGTCGGATCTCATCTCTGAACCATTCGACACACTGAGCTTTCTCCTATGAAGTCGCCATTTTCTTTTACATTTTACAGACCTGAGAATAAAAAAAACCTCTTGAGTTTCTGTATCATATAAACCAAAGGCTGTTGTTTTATCATTTGCGGTTCTAACTGTATTTACAACCAAATTTGTCCGGGTCTTTTTGGAACACCCTGTACATATCGTTTTTGGCCCAATCCTTCAATGGCGAAGAATCACTTAAAAATTCCAGTAGCTGGATCCGGAACCGGATTTTCACCAAAATCGAATCATTTCGGCCTTGTCACACTTCCAACCAGCCCACGAAATTTCATCCAAATCTGTCAACAACTTTTTGAGATATCCTGCACACAGACAAACAAACAGACAGACAGGGGTGACAACAACCTCCTTCACTTTCGGTGGTAGAGGTAAAAAAAAAAAAAAGGAATACATTGTCAGCATTATAAGTGTGTATCAATACAGCAATTTGTATTGATATGCACATGAATTGATCTACATCTGTTAACCCATCTCTGGTAACCCACATCCTACTCCTCCCCACCACTCCCAAGCCCACCCATTTCCAAATTTCCAGTTTTCCTTCCTGATATTTTGCTTCTGTATCCATATTCTCCACCCCATGCGGCCTCCCACACCCCTCAACCCTGTGCGTCCTCCTAATTTTATTATAATAATTTCCCCAATTGCGAGCCACTGACATGCATGCACATATCATTTTTTGAATGTTTCTTTGAATGTTTCTCAACATTGACAAATCAATTTTGGCATATTCCTTTATGATTTCAATTATTTAAATCTTCAATAGTACATGGTCTCGTGCTATAAACCACTGATTTCATTTGTCCCCAAAGAAAAAGGTCTTGGCGTTAAATCTGGACGATGTGGGGTCATCACAGTCATCTCCCGTTTTGATAACGAGTTACGTCCCGAGACCCTGGTCTCAAAACAAAACAAAAGTTTGATTGAATCCAAAATATACAACACCATATGAATAAGTAAAACACCGTAAATAGTCATTACGGAGAATTAAAAACCATAAACAGTGTAGTAAAGTCGTTATTAAAGTAAATGTAAAGTACGGACTCCACAATTATACGTATATATGGACATAAAACAGTACAAAGGCACTTAAATATATCAAAATGTACATCAATCAGCCAGTCATGCGGGCGAAAATGACGTTCTTTGTAGCGGACGTTCTCAAACCGAACATTCTCAAACCGAGAATTGTCTGTATATCGGTAAACGATGTCCTATCCACCTCAAAAGTATCATCTCAGAAAGTTAAAGAAATTAAAAACGTTGTTAGAGTCATCCAATCTGATACGAGTCGTCTCAAAGCGACCGTAATAGTAACAATAAACTGGTTCAAAGACCCCCAGCCAGAGCACGTGTCCACGAGTCATGATACTGAACTGGATGGGGTCCTGATCCAGCTGAACGCTACACTAATTAGTACCACACGCCTCGTCCTAATTTGGCCGAGCGAGCCGGAGGCGTGTGGGACCGTCTGGTTGTGCAGCATAAAATAACCGCGGCCAATTTACCCTCAACGTGCTTTCGTTAATTCCCAGAGAAGGGACTACACCAACCTGAATTCACCCTGAGACCAGGTAGGTTTAATTAAGCAATAATCAATGGTCACCGGGAAGGGAATGCAAGGAGCAATCAATAAATGACGATGCGACAAAACAATACCCCTTACCCACTTACACGTCCAACGAACGAAGCAAACTATCGAGATCCTTAAATATCGAAGCGTTAGGAGCCGACATACACACCACAAGAGATAGACAATAAGGACTCCACAAGACAAGAAGAGATCCTGAGGAAACCCAGCTGAGTCATGCAGAAGTCTGTCGTGTGAATCCTTGCAGGGCAGTGCGAAGCACATCCTGGCACTGAATTTTCCCACTGGCGGAGGAGAGGGCACGGCCTTGGCTCTGGTGGGGTGGTGGCTCTGACACACCAGGAGTGAGTGAGGGGTGACGCTTTTCCACCGAAGATTCCCGAGAACACCCTGCTTTCATTGTCGCTCCGCCTTTTTATCCCTTCAGAATATTGCGACATTGTTGATGTGCCACACTCCTACCCCCTCACTCACCATTGGGCATCAGCTCGGTCCATGGGTGGGACAAACCCGTCCATGACCCTTCAAACCTCGGTGGCTGCCAACGGCTCAGACTGCATTTATTTTTGGGCCAAACGAGTGCCGCAAAGCATAGCAAACCGATTAAAGAACATTTAAGAGAAATATACGGAGGGAAGGACATTAAAAATGGGGTAAAAAGGGTCGGAATTTTCAGACACAGACATTAGGAGGGTGAGATATCATCTATCTATAACATAAGCGACTTATGTCTAATATCACGATTAATTACTTCACATTTATGCTGAGACATATACTTAGGATATAACTGCATTATACTAAGCAGTGTTAACCCCGAGGAGCCATTTTCACAACAATATTTCCTACGATTCTGGACTTTTGAAACATCTGGCACATTCCACAACCTCAACTACCCATTCCTTAAATGACACAGAAAGGTCCAATGGATATGTGAGGGATGGCAAATTTTCTACAGGGTCTGCCATCCCATTTGCACCTCAGACAGATGCAAGTGAACCTAGCAGAGTGTGTTTTCTCCACCCTCAGCAATTCTGAATCACACCTTGATAAAGCCAGCACACAGGGAATCTCTGCCCCACCAAATAAATACCATATTTACCAGAGAGAGGGACAGACAGACAGAGACGCACGAGAGACGAGAGAGAGAGAGAGAGAGAGAGAGAGAGAGAGAGGGAGAGAGAGAGAGAGAGAGAGAGAGAGAGAGAGAGAGAGACACAAAGAGATGAGAGAGAGAGACAGAGACAGAGAGAAAAACACAGAGAGGGATAGAGATAGAGACAGCGACAGAGAGAGACAGAGACAGAGACAGACACACACACATAGACAGAGGCACAGAGACACAGAGAGAGAGGAAGAGACAAAGACAGACAGAGAGAGAGAGAGAGAGAGAGAGAGAGAGAGAGAGAGAGAGAGAGAGAGAGAGAGAGAGAGAGAGAGAGAGACAGAGACACAAAGAGATGAGAGAGAGAGACAGAGACAGAGAGAAAAACACAGAGAGGGATAGAGATAGAGACAGCGACAGAGAGACAGAGACAGCGACAGAGAGAGAGACAGAGACAGAGACAGACACACACACATAGACAGAGGCACAGAGACACAGAGAGAGAGGAAGAGACAAAGACAGACAGAGAGAGAGAGAGAGAGAGACAGAGAGAGAGGAAGAGACAAAGACAAAGGCAGAGAAAGAGACAAAGACAGAGAGAGAGACAGATAGACAGAGACAGAGATGGAGATAGAAACAGAGAGACAGACAGACACAGAGACAAAGACAGAGAAAGAGAGACAGAGACAGACAAAGACAGTCTCCAAAGTTATCCCTGTTGAACTTCACCTACTTTCAGCTTCCTACGTTTTTATTCTGAGAGTATGAAATTGCAGACTTGTGAAAGACATTGGCCTGGCCAAGGTGAGAAGGTTGAAGAATTTCTGGCAGTTTTGCCTCATAAGGGATATGCACTCCAAGCTTGTCATCCAGAATTCTTGAAAACATTACTGGTAAACTTGCTGAAAAACTGGGGAAAGAGGGTTAAGGCGCACATCAATGTACGCCGGGACAATATATATATATATATATATATATATATATATATATATATATATATATATATATATATATATATATATATATATATATTTTTTTTTTTTTCAAGTTAGAATATGAGTGTAAGTGTTGGTTGGAAAACAATACTTGAAACAGCTCCATAAAATAACCAATATTTCCACCATTTGGACTCTGTTCTCAGGAATCCACTGGTCACAGCTGCAGTCTCTCCACCGGGCATGCAAGTGAATGTTTAATTACGTTGGCTTTGTCTGTGTCTTCCTCCATCCCTCTGCGGCATCTAGCACTTGTTAGGTGCGAATGCTTCAGGCGGGTGTTTTATGAGACAACGGACAAACAGAATAAGGAATTTAAACCGAGGATCCTAGCTAAGTCCTCAGATTGGATTGGCAAACAGACAAATTCAAAATCCAGGAGACAATTATATATACTCATGAAGTAGCTCAATAGTTAATTATTGTTTGGTTTAGGGTCCACAATTAATCTGATCCTAAATAACATGCAGCTGGTAATTAAAACTCATCCAAACCACGTGTGTATGGGGAAATTGAAACATGGGAGAGCAATTGTTAATTCAGAAAAATATAGTCAAGTGACAAGGAGTGCAGCTTGCCCACAGGGCATGGCAAAAATTAGCCACACCCATGGGATGGCATAATTAAACCAAGCACCAATGGTGGAAGTACACATGCTAGTTATGGGGATGAGGGATGCCAGAGTGGTCGAAGGACAAGGGGGCAGAATTTATTTGATGGCAATATATATATATATATATATATATATATATATATATATATACACATATATTGTGAGTGTGAGTGTGGGTTTACGTGTGTGTGTGTGTGTGTGTGTGTGTGTGAGAATTTTTTTTCCACTTTCCTCACTCATATTATCGAATGCCTAATCATCATAGCTACGAATCGCTGGATATATTGCAATGCTGAAAAACACCCAGAGATGCCAGCATTTGTGGATTTATTTCATTTCAGCATGTGCCATAACCTCAAGACTCTCTTAAACTAAGCAGAATTACAAAATCAGGGTGCATAGGCTTATCGGCGGCAAGTTTACTAGGTGCAATCGCTTGCCAAGCCAGTCATTCCATTGGAGTGCTCGCTTGAGTGCTTAAGCCACTTGCCAAGCGCCCTCCAGTCGATAGGTACCGTTCATGTCCCCATCGGGATGTACAGTCGGCAGTTGCGAAACAAGGTATAGGTAAAACAGCACACACGGACGTGGTACTTATGGATATATTTGAATCTTTAGGGACTCTCCGTGGGTATGTGGGCATGTCCATGCCTGTTACGGGCACCGTGGTGGCAAAGTTTCATCCCGTATCTTATGGAAGTTTTATCAGGTTTTCCTTTGTCGTCGTGACTCTTTCTCAAGCAATTGGTTATCGGGTTTGCCTTGCAAAGGTTATATGGTTTCTCTTTGTAAGTTTCAAAGCAAAATATATTTTATAACACCCAATTTCCAAGCCGTTTGCCGTATTAACATGTTTTCTAAATTACCGAGCCAAATATATTTCCACCCATCACATGCAGCTGTTTATGAAGATTAATATTTATGCACATCTTTTTTTTTAAGTTTCTATAAATGCAACGTTGTTTTTTATTTGTTTTTTGAAATTCCCCCAAAAAGCTACCACTACTCAAGGTACATACTGTCGCGGGGGTGGCCAGCCCAGGTTAACCCCCCAACCCAAATTGTGGTGATGGGCGGTTAACACCGCCAACCCCCGGGACGGCTGAGTGGTTCCTTATTAAGAGGAGGCGGACACGTTGATCAATAGAGATTTTAACACGTGCTCGAAGGGTATGGCAGAGAGCAATGGCGGACAGGCGGAGGAGTATGGATAATGGAACGGATGCACAGGGGGTTTATCCTCTAACTCACTACAATTACACGAATACAGTTTCTTCAAAATAAACATTTAATGAACATACACAAATATTTAAGAGACGATAATTCAAAAGGAAATAATATTAATAATAAATAAATAAATCACACTGTCGAGGCCTCGCACACAGACTTAAATACAGACAAAGGGTGACCAAAATAAAAAGAAAAACCCTCCTTTTCAAGGATATTGGTACTCAGACAAGGACCAGAGCTGGTTCTTGTCAAACTTGGAATGGGGAGCGCTTCCACCAGCACATGGCACCGTCACTTCTCTCGCGGCAGGGCAGACGGACGCCAAGCCATCCGCAAGCAGCTTTCCACATGAAGCCTCAAAATGTGCCAGCCTTCCTGGTTCCTAAGGTGCCACCTGCCTCATGCGTTCCTCACACCGACCTTGTGTGTGCGCCCTGCCAATCTCCCGTTCTATCCAGATGGAAGCCTTTAACAATCCACACGTGCGCAAGCCTGCCTGTCCTCGACCACGATCACACAGATCTCTCTTTCCATCCAGTCGGAAGCCTCTCACCAACCACACGTGCAACCGATCTCCCATCCTATGCAATGCACCAGCCTCTCCTCATTGCTCTCTCCCCTGTGCACTCTGCCCCCTCCGCCTCCGGGGCATGGCATGCATGCACCAAACCCAGGAAGGCAGGGCTTCCTGTCCGTTTGTTGTCGTTTCCGGAATGTGTTTATCTCTGGACATGTCTGTGCGGTGTTTGTCTTCAGGCGGTATTTATAGTATGACCGGTAGAAAATGGATTGCAGACATTATTTTGTTTCCATATCCGCTGTTATTCTACGCAAAAGCATTTTGATGAGACGGTATGAATTGTAATTAACGCTCAACCGCACGTCTGCCTTCCCTACCTCTCACCTCACGCTGTCTTCCCTTTCCCCACCCTTCCTCACTCTCCCTGCCTCCTCGCCCCCCCTCACTCCCCTTCCCTCCACTTCCTCACCACCCCCTCCTTTTCTCCCCCCCTCATAATATTCCTGTCACCGAAGCGATGGATGGTATTTGCTCATATCTATATAAACATATCCTTCCATTTATTGATTTAAGGTGGCGGATAAATATCTGGACATAAACAGAAAGTTTCAAATTGAAGAAGAAATCAAGGCAGTAAATTAAAGTAAACACAGCAAAGGAATTACACAGATCATGAATGTCATGGTCAAAACAGAAGTGCTGTTGGACACGCACACCTCAATGTCCCAAAACGTGACCATGCCCATGTGCAGTGAGATTATTTTAATTGTGATACTGAGAATTATCAATTGCAACAATGAGGATCTTCTTCTTCTTGCGTATGGCAGCTTAGCTGCTGGGATAGCTATCATTTCTTGGAAGTGTGACTCTGTTGCTGATGCAGTGCCCCTCTACCAGAACACACATGCTCATTTTGCCGACCTCAGAAGGATGACAGGCTGAGTCAACCCCTTGGTGTATTAATTCAGTGGCCAATGGGGCTTGAACTCAGGACCTTTTGGATCCCAAGCCACCACCCTAACCACTAAGCCAATACCAGGCTCAATACTGAGGATAACTCCCCTACTCTTCACAAAGAGATCTTTAATGTCCACCAACTAATTCTGACAGATGTGACACCCAGTTTCACATCCATCTGAGGGATGGCACACACACATTGATGAATCACCCTGCCTGTGAAACACTGGGATGACAGTTTGTATCCGCGTTGGGATTCAAACCAAGGTTAGACAGTTTAGCGCAAGTCTGCGTACCTCGAGGCCATCCTGCCATGGATTGGGGATGCATTGCATTGCAGCCACTGAAAATATTTTTCAATTACCCTTGAACTTGCAGTTCGCTTTACTCATTCTCATCCTCTAATTAATTTTGTCCTCCATTCTTCCAAACTCTGGGAATTTCCCCACAGAGAACCAAGCCACGGTCCTCACGCCCACTGCTCGTGCCACGGGAACTTTTGCCTGCTTTAAAATTATTCTCGTTACACATCGAGCATATTCCTTCATCTTTTCTTCACTCAATATAATTGTTGGACCGGTAGAAAAAGTCTATTTTAATGCTTTGGCTATTTCACATGTTCTTGTGTAAATATGAAGAAAGTGGGATCACAGCCTTCGGTAAATAAATACGCTCATATGCTTACACGCTGAGTTATAACAATCGCTGTTTTCTTTAAATTTGCAGATTTCACTCCAGGTTTCAACAGTTATTTACTCCACAAGATCTGATCCTCAAATGCGAAATCATATTTTGATTACAGATTTTAATTGGTCTGAGAGAGTCGATCATGTTTCCAAGGCAAAACATATTTTGTAGGCCGATTCAAAATGGCGGCTAATCCACATTGGTCCCCTGTGAGGTGAAGTTGGGATGACCAAGGATAAGCCTTTCATGAAGATAACCATTAATTATCTTCAAAAGGGGTGTTTAAATTTACCCAAACACCCAGTTTTCATTCATGAATTCCCTTGGAGTTCCTCAGTATGCATGCAAAGCTTCGAGCTGCTAGGTTTCATGGTTTTTAAATTGTGGAGGACACACACACTGATTGACACACACTGACATTTATTATGACAGATGCACCCCCAGTGTTGATTGCATATACAAAGTTTCACTAAAAAAACGTTTTAAAAACTGGCCGAAATTGAGTTTTTTTTGGTATTTCACCAGGGTCCCAAAGGGTGGGGCCAAAACTGATACTGATCTCACAGATTCTTGCCATATAGTGATCACAACTACCAAGTTTGGTGAATTTCTGCACAACCATTTAGGAGAAGATAGTGTGACGGACAGACAGACAGACAGACAGACAGACAGATGGAGCTGAGTACAATCTACACCAATTGTTTCAAAAAGCATGGCGATAATTATCCTCTTGTGCCGGTTTGTGGTGTTCAGAGAAAATGTCATAATATTGTTGCGGTTCTCGGAAGCGCATGCATCCAACAGATAGTAGTCCCAAGACAGTTATTCCATTATTATACGTGTAGATAGTCCCTTTTATCTGGCGGGCCAACTGAGGCGTGCGTTGCAATGATCTCATAGCTAGGTTTGCTTACATCATTTCTTGTTCATTTCATTTCTAACGTCATTTCTACTTTTCTTTTCCGATTATTCCTGAGGTAAATCTGAGCCACGTGCGCCCTGCGCTGTGAGATGGGTCCTCAGCAAAGGGCCAAACAGGCACTACACCCACAACCCTCCCTACAAAACACCGCCTGCCAAACGCACTCACAGCGGTAATTTCCACCCGATGGCGTTTTCCACAACACAGGAAACACACCCAGCATGATGCCCACACTGCACGGAATGCATACCGAGGTCGATAATAGAAAGACAACCCCCTGCCACATTGTGCATGACAGGCAGCACGTACTTTTGAACCCATTGCTGGACTACTTATATCGATCGGGTTTCATCCTGCGCACATGATAGCAGAATCACCCGAGCGCTGGCCACGTGCATAATGGCGGATCCACGCGCACTGTACGGAACGTGCTCGAAGGCAGACCCGTGCGCCGCTCACGACTTTGTTATCGTACAGAGCCGGGCATGAATGGACACATCTTAGTGTCTGTGCATGGGTTCACCATAACATCGTACCTTCGGCCCTCGCAGACGGCAAACGTCCACTTGCCTCTATGGCCAACGAGGCTGCAATCGGGCGGGGGCATGTTGTACAGCTTGGGCCACGTTGGCGCACACGGAGCGGGCGCGTTGGCCAGCACTGGTCGTGGGCGCCTGAGCGGGCGTGTGAGACCGACGCTGTCCTCGGCCGGTCATCAGGGAACAGCCCCGGGGTTCCAGCAAGACGATTCATGGTGCGGAGATTTGAAATCTTCAGTTCATTACGCAGGGTTTTTGTACGCCGTCGAGTCGGTGAAAGGATGGCTCCTCAGTGTGTGACACCAACTGTCAAACATGGAGGAGGCAGCGTGATGATCTGGGGCTTTTTTGCTGGATACAGAGTTGGCGACTTGCACAGAGTGGCTGGCACCCTGAACCAAAAAGGCAAGCACAGCATTTTACAGCGCAATGCAATACCCTCTGGTCTATGCTGAGTTGGTCAGGGATTCATCCCACAGCAAGATAACAACCCAAAACATACCTCCAGGCGATGTCAGAACTACCTAAGAAGAAAAGAACAAGACAGTAGGCTTCACATCATGGAATGGCCAGCACAGTCTCCAGACTTAAACCCCATAGAGCTGGTTTGGGATGAACTGGACAGAAGGGTGAAAGCAAAGCAACCATCAAGTGCAACACATTCGTGGGAACTTCTGCAACAATGTTGGGGAGAAGTTTTCTGAACAATATTTCATTTCCATTGTGGAAAGAATGCCACGAGTATGTTCGGCTGTTATATCTGCAAAATAAAAGGTGACTACTTTGATGAGTCAAAAATTTAGATTACATTTTTTTGAACAAAACAATTCCTGATTTTTGTTTTATCTGCAATTGTTTGTTTGTTCTATGATTTAATTTCAGAGTACATTGAAACATTAAACTGCTTAAATTTTAGTAAAAACTGGAAAAATGGGGGTGTTCTAAAACTTTTGACTGGTCGTGTGTATGTATATATTGTTACGAATTCTGGCCCGCCTGGCGTGCGATTGGCCACGTAACTCAAATCGCGACGCGTCGCCACCGGAACAGACAATTCAGTCGTGACCCTCTTGGAACTACCACCAAGGAGCTAGCCACGGGTGGGGGTTTAACCTCACCACAACCCAGTCCGCATTCTACCCACGCGAAATAGGGTGAATCGCCGAATGTCGATATACCTAAGTACCTGTGCGGGTAGCGTACCTAGGAGTTGTACCACGTCGCAGGTCGACTCCGGACACGAACAACTTAAGCGGCTCGTTCCGTGCTGCAGGGATAACTGAGCGGAGTTATCGTCGACCTCGATGGTTCAGATTATTTACCGGGTGTTTTAAACCCACTATCAATCCCTTACGTGATGCAAGATGGAACTTTCAACCGAAGGAAAGGACGGAACGAAATGGGAAACAATTTGACAAGCACTTTTATTCACACTCAGACAAGCACGTATTCACAGCCATACAGTAATGCACATATAACAGTCAAAGCAAGGACAATATGCAGAGCTACTACCGAATAAAGCAATGTACAAGCACTTATACGGGTTTACTTAATAAACTGGTGCCACCCACACACATTTACACCAAAAGCAAAGAAAACACAAGCCACCCTCACAGGCAAGGAGGCAGACAGGTCCGTGGACCAAATGAACTTGGGACCTGGGTGATCGGCCAGGTCCACGAGACTGAAGGGGTCTTACCTGCACCCTCGTGGCATGATGGCGGGCGAGCCGCAATGTCCGCGTAACGCGCTTGACTCCGTGCCCCTGGTATGGTTGGTGAGCTCCTTTGGGCGTGCGTCGCGCAGGCACGTGTTGGTTGGCACCATGATTGGGTTGGGGAACGGACGGGGTTACCGGCGCTATGTCAGCGTGGATGAGTGGGGGGGGGGGGGAATTGTTGATGCTCGGGGTCGGAAGAGGGGAATGGCGGACGCTCTGTCCTGCTAGCGGGGTCCCGGGACCGCACCGATTCCGGCGAACTCTCACCCTCTGAGCCCTCTTCTTCGTCGCTACTCCACTCCGCGACTCGTCCCTCGACCTCCACTCCGAGTTCCGTCCCCTTCGCCGTCCGATCCCCGCAAACACACGCCTCAGACTCCACGACTTCTGACCAGCGCCACTTTCTGCACCCCTTTCTGCACACACGAGCTGCGTTGTCCTCGCTACTTTATAGACCGGGGGAGGAGCTTGTATGCAGATTCGCGGATCAAAACGCGCTTGGAGGCGGGGCCACACCACCCGACGCTCGCCCATTGGATGGAGAAAAAGGAGCGTGAGCCTCTCCTGATCCGTTTTCCTCTCCTAAAAGGAACGCATTCACAGCGGGTTCGGAGGCAGGGCCATGCCACCCGATGCTCAGTCATTGGATGGAAGAAAAGGGGCGTGAAGCCTTCCTGATCCGTTTTCCTCTCCCGAAAGGAACGCATTCACACTCGTGACTTGCTGCGTTCGGCAAGAATCACCGAACGGGCCCTGGACAGCATGACGTTTGGTGTTGACTGGTGGTGGGGTTGATGGTTGTGGAAGGATAAAGGCGAAGGTGGTGGGGGGTTTGCTGTGGTGGTTTGGTTGTTAGCAGGCGTCGTTTGGGAATGGCGGTGAAGCGATGTTTGCGGGATGGAGTTGTGGAGGTAAAGAGGCGAAGGTGGTGGTGTTTGAGTTGTTGGCGGCTTAATTATCCAAAATAACGATGGAGAAAGAAAAATGGCTAACTCAAAGCGTCGCAGCCCGGATGAATCACACATATTCCCCCTAAACAACAGGTGTGGGCTAACGACACATGAACTTATCGATATATCTCACCTGAGGACCCTTTATGGTGTATTGTGAATTTCCACAGCTGCAACTATATATATATATATATATATATATATATATATATATATATATATATATATATATATATATATATATATATATATATATATATATATATATATATATATATATATACGCAGCCGGTCCCCGACTTACGACGGGGTTACGTCCCAATAAACCCATCGTAAGTCGAAAATGCATCGAAAAGGCATTCATTGAATACATCGAACCTCCCAACATCATAGCTTAGCTGAGCCTACCTTAAACATGCTTTGGCTACACATGAGAACCGACTTGGTTTGTTCAGCTGATTATCACTTTACAGGTCTCCAGATCATAGAAAAAAGAAAAAAACGAAACCGGTCAAACCTGGGAATTCATTCTCGTTCTTCATAATGATAATGATAATAATAATAATAATAATAATAATAATAATAATAATAATAATATTTTCTAGATGACATCTTTCCGATTTGCCTCTTAGAATGGCAACAATTCTGGTACCATGTAACAGAGTTTTACCTTGTGAATCGTCCTTTGGTACTGCAATGTTAATCGCTCTCAAGGATTCCACGAAATGTCCACAAAACTAAATTCCTTTGTAAAAGAATAGGCAGGATCCGAGGGGTGGGCGGGGCTGTACGACTGTCAATCAGCCTGATGGGGGCGGGGCCGCTATGCATTTGCCTCAATATCGCACATCTGGACATCAAATAACACGCGCAGAAATATCATGCTTCGGGAAATCGCTTGTTTTTCAGTGTTATATTCATGAAAAAAAATAGCGAGGTACCAGTGCCTCACATGGGACACACGTGATCACGAACCCTCCAATCACCATATCAAGGGAAAAGCGAGCCACGTGATCAAGAACCTACTCGAGTCACGGTTTCTCGACAGCAGATTCGTTACGTCGGCGCATCACATCGTCGAGAACAGCCAGAACAGCGAATTGCCCACTGGGAAGTGGATTATCCTGAAGAATGTTTGAAGCAATGAACTAAAATTAATTGTTGGATGATGAGGATGATGGAGATGCTACCAACAACAGGGTCATCAATTTCTCTCTTCTGATGAGGCTCGAGTATCTGGTTTTCTCTTGAGTTTCCACTGAATACGGTTTCTCTGAACCCTCACAGCTTGCTTTCGCACTATCGTAAGGTCGAAAAATCGTAAGTCGAACCATCAGAAATTGGGGCCCGGCTGCATATATATATACACATTGGGTAGTCGATCTCGTCGAAAAAAAAATTTTTTTCAAAAATTTTTTTTTCTTGACATTTGTTCTACCCTTATTATCAGTATTTAAAATGGCGATTTCAGTTAATACAATGGCGATTTCGATGAAACTTGGTTGGTAGGTTCATACCATGACCTAGTTGTGTGCAAATGAGAACCGTTGCTATGGACACCACCGTTGCCTCGCAACGGGACTTTGAAATTTTTGAAAAATCCTAAAAAATGTATTTTTTCGAAAATCAAAAATCGGGCCACGAGCGACTGTGGGCAGTACATTCAGCCATATTGTCAAAAATTTCCAGCCGGATCCTATGAAAACTGTCGGAGAAGATAGACTTTGAATGAACCCTGGTCGAAAACAATAAAAAAACGAAGTTCGTTTTCTCTCAGAGACTGAGTCAGATATACATGAAACTGGTATGGGAGGTTCATGGTATGTCCTAGTTATATGTGAGAAAGAACCGTTGCTATGGATCCCTCCGTTGCTTAGCAACGGCCGAAAAACCTCTAAATGTGGGGGTATTTTAACGAAAAAACAATCTGTAGCATTAACCCTTGAAGCTAGAATCATGAATTTTCTTGTGCTTAATCCTCAGGTCATTCCCCATTGAATGGGCCCATCACGTCAGGTTCTATTGGGTAGTCGACTACCCATGTCTACCTACCGGCATATATATATATGTTTTTTTTTTTTTGCATGCATACAGACAATTGCCTTATTAGTCCCCTATCGATGTCACCAGAGAGGACGATAACTTTGCTATCCGTCCATTCATCCTGCCTGTGGTTTTTCAGACTTTTTCCCCCATACCCTTTAAGCATATTCAACTGAAACTTGGTACATGGCTTTATTATGATAAATTACCGAGTAAGTTCGACTTTCAGGGCATTTCATAAATTTTTCGCAGTTATACCCTTTTTGGAAAATATTGTTACAGATTTGGAAGCCTTTTGCACACAGACAGTCAGCAGCCCCCGCAGTTCAGTTATTCCGATAAGTATGTGTTTATAGTTAGGGTCCCGTCCCTTATGTCTAATGGGAATTTCATGTGTGCGCTGCGGGTTTATTTTTTTGTCAGGGTTTTATTTACAACAACAACAACAGCAACAACAACAACAACAACAACAACAGCGGCACCGTCGCCTCGCTCCACCGTCGCCATTATGCACGTGACCGAAGGTGAGGAGGTAGGCGGAGCTACAATCGCCTCAGATCGGGACTCCGCCCAGAAGGGTGGGAGTTTCCCTGCCTACCATGGACCTGTCCAATGAGGGATGGCCAGTGAATCACATGACGCAAACGTCCAATCAGGAGGCCAGGGAAGAAATCCCTTCCACCTCACAAGAGGAACAAACGATGATCGGCGTGTTCTGTATGGCTGCCTGGGTCTGCCTTGCCTGGTGTCATCTGATCCGTGGAAGCTGTTTTCGGCCTTGATTTCCTCGTCGTCTCTCGCCTCGTCCGCCTTCGTGCTGGCTGGCGTCCGTCGCTCTATCCCTCGTCCCAGGTGTTTGGTGCTGCGTTGAGGTGGTGGGTTTGAGTCCCGCCGAGGCAGTTCGACCAGACTGCACGAGGCGGAGAGGTGCAAGTGCAGACTCTTGCCCTCAGCTCGCCTTCCCTCCCGAGCTGAAGGGCCAAATAAAGGCCGCGGCCACCATTTCTTTTGGGTGTGTGTGTGTGGGCCCAGTCTATAAGTAGCAATTGTTTAAGTGCCTTGTACATTACTTGCATTCCTTATTGATAGTCGGTTTAACTCTGCTCTTTTTGTGCTCCCCTGCCCCCATTATAAATAAACCCCGATTGTTAAATGTGCCAGCTCGTTGCTGTCGTTTCTTTCATTGGTTTAGCATGGTGCGTACTGGGAATTAGGGAGGCCTTGTTGCTGTAATTGTTCATTTGGACCGACGGATCTTGGTAATCCCCGCTCGGTTTACACCCGGATCGGGCTCGGTAAACGGCCCGTTCCGCCTGAGGTCCGTCGAGGATGTGATTTTCCCTGGTAGTTAGACGACATGGGTACTTAGGTATATTGAAATTAGGCAATTAACCCTACCCCATGCCGTCAAAATATTGGCGACCACGGTCCGCTAAGGGACCCGTGACCTTTGGAGTTGTGCGAAGGTTACGACCTACAATTCCGGGTGTTCGGTGGGAGACTGCTCTACTGCTCCACCTGGTGGCCGTTCCTCGCCCCCGGCCCACAACAATATCACATCAGTTGGAGACGTATAACAAAGCAATTCTCGCTCATATTACTCCCCCCCCACCCCCCGAAGGTGGACGGAGGTTGTTTTCACCCATGTCTATCTGTCTGGTTGTTACTTGCAAAATCGAAAAATTTTCAAGTATGTTGGTCAATCGATTTTGTTATTCTGTTTGTTTGTTAATTGCCGGAATCCTTCAGATTTTGGCAATTATGTTGGTCGGTTGTGTGTGTCATTGTGTGTGTCTGTTTGTTTGTGTGTTTGTTTTCCCTGTAGCAGCCACACCGTTTCAGCGATCATGACCAAACTGGGTACAGACGTCGGCCATGGTCCAACTTACACTTGTCGTTTTTGGTGAGTCAAGGTCAAGGACACCGAAAAACCTAAATTCTTATTTTCGCAACAACGTCTGCTAAAATGGTCGTATCGACTTCAAACCAAATCCAAAATGGGTATCTTCCAATACTGCATCCAACCATATGTCTCATTTGGGTGTCACACCATCACCCTTCTTGGCCGTCGAATGTCAGTGGGGTTAATATAAAAATTTCAAATTGCGATTAAAAACGCCATTTCAAGTCCGATTGACTTCCAAGTTATGATCATGATCAAACTAAGTGCTATAACTCATTAAACAGTAGCACTATCGACTTGTAAGAACCAAATTGATTTCCAGGTTTTTGTTTTTTCGGAGATCATAGAGATATGACAAAGTTATTCTGGCAATTCCTTGATCAACGAGCAATTTCATTTGTTTGTTTGTTTGTGAACAAAATATCTCAAAGTTGTGGACGGATTCAGACGAAAGTTAGTGGAGACCTTGGGTATGTGACACAAATGAAATGATTAGATTTTGGTGAGGATCCAAATCCGGATCTGGATGTGAATTTTTTTTAATGATTCTTCACCATTGGGAGATTGGGCCAAAAACGACATATAGCAGGATATCTCAAAAAGTTGTGGATGGATTTCACATTTTCTTGTATATGTACGGAGAAGGAGGGAACATAGCCTTGCTTGCTTAAAGTAAATAGGTATATCGGCTTCGTTATAAGACTCGTTATTTGTTTAAATTGTCAGATTTCACAACAGACTTCGACACTTATTCAGTCCGGATGATATCCGATCCTAAAAACCAAAATAATATTTCTATGATGTACTTTAATTCGTCCGTGAGAGTACATCGTGGAAAATAGTGTCATATAATGCATGAAATCACTCCAACCTCCTAACTTGAAAACTACAGTTCTTACAAAAGTGATGTATACAGCGATTTGTAGTGATGATTAACAGCCATTCAATAATATGAGTGAGGAAAGTGAAAAAAAATCTTGATCATGAAGAAATCGTTGCAACCTGTTCCAAGTCAAGGCATAGTTCAGCTGGCCAAAAAACATGGCGGCTTCAGACCCCAGAGAGGTTACCCAGGAAACGCCTCAAGACCCTAGAGAGCGAGGTGGCCGAAGATCGCCTGATGAAGGATATAATTAAATAATGCCGTTAATTATCTTCAAAAGGGTGTTTTAATTAACACAAACACCCAATTTTCACTCTTGCACTTCCTTGGAGTTTTCTTTGTGTGCATGCAAAGTTTCAGGCGGATAGGTTTTATGGTTTTGGAGTTATGGAGGAGGCGCACACACACACACACACACACACACACACACACACACACACACACACACACACACACACACACACACACACACACACACACACACACATTCATTAGTTTAGATTATAGGATTGGAGCTGAAACTTCAAGCTTTATTGATTTTTAAAGTACTGTATTCATTTTTAAAGCATACAAGGGTTGATCAAAAGGTCTGTGACCTCACATAAAATCGTTGATACCACTTCTGTAATGGCCTCAATTAATTCTGTATATTTGTCGGGTTGGCAGGGAAGTCTTTCACAACCCAGCTGGGCAGGTTTGACATTCCACTGAAATTGATTTGGGCAGGAATATGTAATTTATTCAGGTTTTCAGCGATAACTACTACCATCCTGATGGACCACAACCCAGCATAAATTAGAAAACATCTGAAAATGCAAAGCCCATCCACGTCCGCTTTGTGTTCAGACTTCTTCCGTAAGCTAAACATGACAAACACCTAAAAAAAAAAAAATGCAAAAAAATTGACTATTTCAGGCAACCTTGACCTTTTGACGTCAAAAGCAATAAATAGGCTTCATTGACTCAATATGTAAACCCTGGTCGAATGTCAAGCCAATTGGATGAAAAATTACCATTTTATGCAACCTTGACTTTTGACCTTTTTTATGGAAGAAAACAATTGACTTCTAGCTTCTGATTGGTGAACCGAACTAAATGCAGTCACCCAAAATGCAAATTCTTTAAATTTCAGGTCAATTGGATGAAAATTCACGATTTTATTTGATGCTGACCTTTGATTTTTTCCACCAAATTTTTAATTTCTCTTCTCCATATTCTCATAATGAAGCTTTGTTGAAAATTTGATGACAAAAGCTCAAATGGGAAGAAAGTTACAGCCTGGGACATGCACGCACGCACGCATGATTGCAAAACCTCGTCTTCCGTTGCACGGGCGACGGACTAACTACAACGACAGTTGAACAGTTCATAGGCTGGATCTGGATCCAGACTTCAACCAACATCAAAAAGGGCTTGTTCTCATCACCTAACCAACTCATCCACCAGTTGTCATGACCTGCATATCATTTTTGGCTCCATTTCTCCATGGTGAAGAATCACTTCTAAAAATTTTTTTTTATAAAATTCTGGAATCTCTATCCAGATTCGGATCTTCACCAAAATTGAATCTATTCATCCGTGTCACACACCCAACCTACTCACCAAATTTCGTCTAAATCAGTCGATAACCTTTTGAGACATCATGCTATTTCTTGCTTTTGACCCAATCTCCCAATGGTGAAAACTCACTTTAAAAATTATCGTATCCGGATCTGAATCCAGATCTTCACCAAAATGTATTTCGTCCTTGTGGTACACCCAACCTGTCCACCAAGATTCGTCCAAATCCGTCCACAACATTTTGAGATATCCAACTCACAGAGAGGGGTGAAACATAACGTCAGTCCACCTTTGGTGGCGAAGGTAAACTTGGTAAAACGTAACAGGGTGCAAGGTTAAAAAAATTTTTTCAAAGAGATCGTCTATAAGATTCACATGATGAGTTGTTTAAAAGGCGAAAGAAAGAGTTGTGCACAAAGAAGAAAAATAAATCAACAATGCCTGTGAGGTCACGCAAGGTGTCATCCACATAACAGGTATGCAACGATGTCTGAAAGGCCATTGATGCAACATTTAAGAAAAAGTGAAAACGCCATTTGTAACTGTCAGACACGTGGGATGAGAAACGTTCCACGAGACTAGATGTTATGACAGTTCGCGAAGTTTATCCATTTTGTGCATTACAGCCGTGCAGCCAGAGATTCCTGGCATTTGAGCCGCATACGAGTGCCAGTGTTCAAGCAAGGCACGAGGGAACAAACAAACACTCATCAGGTCTTGTTACCATATCGACTTTCAAGCGTGTGCAAAGACGCCTCGCAGACCTTGGGTCGCACCACTGGCCTGGGCCGAATGTACATTTGTAAGAGCAAATCGGCATCGTGTGCCAATGATCTGACAATGTTTAAAGTGTATCTGTCCACGTTCGCCTCGACCGTGTCCTGCCATCTATTCCGGGCATGGTCTTGTCCTGTGACTTCCAACTTATGACCCAACCACACATAGACAGACCAGAGATAACACGAGATGTCGTCAATGCGGCTCCACCGTGCACCATAAAATGCAGTCGGATCCCAAGTGACGCTACATGATGGACATGAACCCGCGGTTGATTAAAAATAAAATCGCTTTCAAGTCTCTTTGTTGTGCATCGTACGCGAGCCTCTGCGAATCAGATATGCACAACGCAACGTCGAGCCAACACGTGTAGATAAGACCCTGGAGGACGTTACACTTGGCGGCGGCAGGTTGCAGCGTTCGCGATCATCTTTCACGGCCAGGGCCGTGTCAGCCAGGAATGGCTCTCCCAGACTCTGGCGACGCCCACGCCCGCCCGTAAAAGTTTGCTCCATTCCACCCGGCACTGGCTCATTTTCCAAGAGCGGCCGTTTGGCTGGCCGTCCCTCATGAAACAGAGCACGCTGTCTCCATCTCGATGCACTGCTGTGTGCCAGTGATATTGCTTTCAATAACATTCTCTGAGCGAGAGCTTCTTTTATAGCCCTCACTATGGACTACACATCTCCAATTTTTCACGAAAGGTCCAGATATGTACATGTGTAATATATATATATATATATATATATATATATATATATGTATATATATATATATATATATATATGTATATATATATATATATATATATATATATATATGTATATATATATATATATATATATATATATATATATATGTATATATATATATATATATATATATATATATATATATATATATATATATATATATGTATATATATATATGTATATATATATATATATATATATATGTATATATATATATATATATGTATATATATGTATATATATGTATATATATATATATATATATATATGTATATATATATATATATATATATATATATATATATATATATATATATATATATATATATATATATATATATATATATGTATATATATATATATATGTATATATATATATATATATATATGTATATATATATACAGTGGGGAGAACAAATATTTGATACACTGCCGATTTTGCAGGTTTTCCCACTTACAAAGCACGTGGAGGTCTGTAATTTTTATCATAGGTACACTTCAAATGTGAAAGACGGAATGTAAAACAAAAATCCTGAAATTCACATTGTATGATTTTTAAATAATTAATTTGCATTTTATTGCATGAAATAAGTATTTGATACATCAGAAAAACAGAACTTAATATTTGGTGCAGAAACCTTTGTTTACAATTACAGAGATCAGACGTTTCCTGTAGTTCTTAAGCAGGTTTGCACAGACTGCAGCAGGGATTTTGGCCCACTCCTCCATGCAGATCTTCTCCAGATCCTTCAGGTTTCGGGGCTGTCGCTGGGCAACACAGACTTTCAGCTCCCTTCAAAGATTTTCTATTGTGTTCAGGTCTGGAGACTGGCGAGGCCACTCCAGGACCTTGAGATGCTTCTTACGGAGCCACTCCTTAGTTGCCCTGGCTGTGTGTTTCGGGTCGTTGTCATGCTGGAAGACCCAGCCACGCCCCATCTTCAATGCTCTTGTTGAGGGAAGGAGGTTGTTGGCCAAGATCTCACGATACATGGCCCCATCCATCCTCCCCTCAATACGGTGCAGTCGTCCTGTCCCCTTTGCAGAAAAGCATCCCCAAAGAATGACGTTTCCACCTCCATGCTTCACGGTTGGGATGGTGTTCTTGGGGTTGTACTCATCCTTCTTCTTCCTCCAAACACGGCGAGTGGAGTTTAAACCAAAAAGCTCTATTTTGGTCTCATCAGACCACATGACCTTCTCCCATTCTTCCTCTGGATCATCCAGATGGTCATTGGCAAACTTCCTACGGGCCTGGACATGCGCTGGCTTGAGCAGAGGGACCTTGCGTGCGCTGTAAGATTTTAATCCATGACGGCATAGTGTGTTACTTATGGTTTTCTATGATACTGTGGTCCCAGCTCTCTTCAGGTCATTGACCAGGTCCTGCCGTGTAGTTCTGGGCTGATCCTTCACCTTTCTCATGATCATTGAGGCTCCACGAGGTGAGATCTTGCATGGAGCCCCAGACCGAGGGAGATTGACTGTTATCTGAACTTCTTCCATTTTCAAATAATTGCGCCAACAGTTGTTGCCTTCTCATCAAGCTGCTTGCCTCTTGTCCTGTAGCCCATCCCAGCCTTGTGCAAATCTACAATTTTGTCCCTGATGTCCTTAGACAGCTCTCTGGTCTTGCCCATTGTGGAGAGGTTGGAGTCTGATTGATTGAGTGTGGACAGCTGTCTTTTATGCAGATAACGAGTTCAAACAGGTGCAGTTAATACAGGTAATGAGTGGAGAATGGGAGGGCTTCTTAAAAACAAAACTAACAGGTCTGTGAGAGCCGGAATTCTTACTGGTTGGTTGGTGATCAAATACTTATTTCATGCAATAAAATGCAAATTAATTATTTTAAAATCATACAATGTGAATTTCAGGATTTTTGTTTTAGATTCCGTCTTTCACAGTTGAAGTGTACCTATGATAAAAATTGCAGACCTCTACGTGCTTTGTAAATGGGAAAACCTGCAAAATCGGCAGTGTATCAAATACTTGTTCTCCCCACTGTGTGTGTGTGTGTATATATATATATATATATATATATATATATATATATATATATATATATATATATATATATATATATATATATATATATATATATATATACTAGCTGGAGTACCCGGCATTGCCTGGGGGGAAAAATAGGAATAAGAAAAGAGTAAATTGTGGTGCTTAATACAGTGGGGAGAACAAGTATTTGATACACTGCCGATTTTGCAGGTTTTCCGACTTGCAAAGCACATAGAGGTCTGTAATTTTTATCAGAGGTACACTTCAACTGTGAAAGATGGAATCCAAAACAAAAAATCCTGAAAATCACATTGTATGATTTTTAAACAATTAATTTGCATTTTATTGCATGAAATAAGTATTTGATCACCAACCAACCAGTAAGAATTCCAGCTCTCACAGACCTGTTAGTTTTGTCTCGAAGAAGCCCTCCCATTCTCCACTCATTACCTGTATTAACTGCACCTGTTTGAACTCGTTATCTGTATAAAAGACAGCTGTCCACACTCAATCAATCAGACTCCAACCTCTCCACAATGGGCAAGACCAGAGAGCTGTCTCAGGACATCAGGGACAAAATTGTCGACTTGCACAAGGCTGGGATGGGCTACAGGACAATAGGCAAGCAGCTTGGTGAGAAGGCAACAACTGTTGGCGCAATTATTAGAAAATGGAAGAAGTTCAGGATAACAGTCAATCCCCCTTGGTCTGGGGCTCCATGCAAGATCTCACCTCATGGAGCCTCAATGATCATGAGAAAGGTGAGGGATCAGCCCAGAACTACATGGCAGGACCTGGTCAATGACCTGAAGAGAGCTGGGACCACAGTATCAAAGAAAACCAGAAGTAACACACTACGCCGTCATGGATTGAAATCCTGCAGCGCACGCAAGGTCCCTCTGCTCAAGCCAGCGCATGTCCAGGCCTGTCTGAAGTTTGCCAATGACCATCTGGATGATTCAGAGGAGGAATGGGAGAAGGTCATGTGGTCTGATGAGACCAAAATAGAGCTTTTTGGTTTAAACTCCACTCGCCGTGTTTGGAGGAAGAAGAAGGATGAGTACATCCCCAAGAACACCATCCCAACCGTGAAGCATAGAGGTGGAAACATCATTCTTTGGGGATGCTTTTCTGCAAAGGGGACAGGACGACTGCACCGTATTGAGGGGAGGATAGATGGGGCCATATATCGCGAGATCTTGGCCAACAACCTCCTTCCCTCAACAAGAGCATTGAAGATGGGGCGTGGCTGGGTCTTCCAGCATGACAATGACCCGAAACACACAGCGAGGGCAACTAAGGAGTGGCTCCGTAAGAAGCATCTCAAGGTCCTAGAGTGGCATCGCCAGTCTCCAGACCTGAACCCAATAGAAAATCTTTGGAGGGAGCTGAAAGTCTGTGTTGCCCAGCGACAGCCCCGAAACCTGAAGGATCTGGAGAAGATCTGTATGGAGGAGTGGGCCAAAATCCCTGCTGCAGTCTGTGCAAACCTGGTTAAGAACTACAGGAAACGTCTGATCTTTGTAATTGCAAAAAAAGGTTTCTGTACCAAATATTAAGTTCTGTTTTTCTCATGTATCAAATACTTATTTCATGCAATAAAATGCAAATTAATTACTTAAAAATCATACAATGTGATTTTCAGGATTTTTGTTTTATATTCCGTCTTTCACAGTTGAAGTGTACCTATGATAAAAATTACAGACCTCCACGTGCTTTGTAAGTGGGAAAACCTGCAAAATCGGCAGTGTATCAAATACTTGTTCTCCCCACTGTATGTATATATATATATATATATATATATATATATATATATATATATATATATATATATATATATATATATATATATATATATATATATATATATATATACATACATCACATTTAAGTTGGACACATTTCACATTTCTTTGTCGTTGTCAGCATTCGTCATCAGTGCTCACATGAGGCTGTCACGGAGGTTGTCATAGTTATCAACAAGCAAATTCTTTTGCTCCCGGCAGATAAAGCCCAGTCGCTCTGCCTCGATCTTGCAGTCGACATCGACCAGAAACTGCTGAAAGAGTCGTCGCATCTGCAGTATGTGGTTGCCCTCTCTCACCATGATGTGGTAGCTGTAGTATTGCAGCTGTGTGAGTTTTCGTCCATCCTGTCCAGTGGCAGTGCTGTAGCCATCTGTTCCATATGAGAACTCTATGGGATACTGGATTGCATCATAACATGCATGCAGCTCATCGATGCCCCATCGCTAAGTCTGAGGACAATGTCTCTGGGTTCTGTTGGCTCATTTTCCATTAGGTTGGCGACTTCTGGTGCAGATTGGGTGTTGTAGCGGCATGTGTGCTCTCCTTGCGGTCGCTTGTTCTCTCTGATGATGATCCGGCACTCTTCAGAGTTTCCTCCTTCTGCAAGTACATCTCTTGCAATCTTGAGCTCACGGACCAGATGGTTATTCTCATGAAACTACTCTGTGAGCATCTCAAGGATGTGTGGTTTGAGGCCGCTGTGGTTTCTTGCAGCCAGCTCCTTGGCGTGTGAGTCCAGGAAGTATATCTGTAGGAACTTTAGCTGGCCCTCTTCAGGTGGGAGCAAGCTGCCATTGCGGTGGAACACTTGACCTTGGATCTGGAAGCTTGGGTTCCAGCCCTGGACTTCAGCTTCCTTGTGCCCGAAGCTCTTCATCACAAAGCTGCCCTTATACGTCCGAATGTTGTCAAGGAAGTGCTTGCTGAGGGTACCTACACCTGAGAGAAGTTCCTTCAGCAAGGGAGGAAGGGCAGGAGAAGGCTCAAGGACGACCTTGCCATTGCTGCAGCACACACCCTTGGTCTCTCCCTTGAACTTGTAAGCAGAGCAGTGGGTGCAGACTTGGTCCATTCGGCCGATGTCTGCATGAGTTGTTGGGTCAGACGGGTCATACGTGAATGCCATCGTTGGCATTGTTGTGCTCTTGGGCCCGAGCCAGTGCTCGTGCTTCTGCAGTGTGGTGACGCATTGCCTCAAGTCTTGCATCACACTCTTCCTCAGTCTCATTTGCTCGCCGCTGTTGTTGCCGATGAGCCTGTTCATCTAGCCGAGCTGATCGTTCCTCTTCAGTCTCCTGTTGTCTCTTAGTGTGTTTTTGCTTTGCTGCAGCTGCCTTGGGACCAATGGAGTTCTTCCTTTTTCAGAGCATCTAAAATCAGAAAGTCAATTTTTGATCAGAAACTTTGTAAACGTTCACTCGTCTGTCCATCCACTGGTCTGTCTTTGTCTTATTTTGATCAGATTGTGAATAAAAAAGTCACGACGTGGAAAATCAATCAATTGTGGAAGAAAAATTGAAACACCCAAAAAAAAAAAAAAAAAAAAAATCGACGAATTTTGTTTCGGTTTTTTTAAACATCCAAGGTGTGCTTTAGTTCCTCTGAGACGTGCAGATGTCGAATATGCTGTTAGTTTTGTTATGTGAGGCGTCGTTCTCGAGTTATACGAGGACAAATAAACATACACTACTATATATATATATATATATATATATATATATATATATATATATATATATATATATATATATATATATATATATATCTTCTTCTTCTTTCGGCTGCTCCCGTTCGGGGTCGCCACAGCGGATCATCCGTATGATCCGCAAAGTGATTTGGCACATGTTTTTACGCCGGATGCCCTTCCTGACGCAACCCTGGTCGCCTCTTACGACACAGGGATATGGCACACCTATTTTAACCGGGGTATACACCGGCCCAGTATACTGATACTCATTTCGCCGACCTCAGAAGGATGACAGGCTGAGTCAACCGCCTGGTGTATTAATTCAGTGGCCCAACGGGGCCTGAACTCAGGACCTCTTGGATCCCAAGCCGCTGCCCTAACCACTACGCCAACACCAGGCTATATGTATGTATATATATATATATATATATATATATACATACATATATATATATATATATATTGTGATGTCCACGGGACTTGAACAGTCCCGCCAACGTAGAATGAGCCGAAACGATGGAGGCGGTTTATTTTTTTATAACCCAAAAATGGCGGTTTTAATCGCTCTACAGCAAACGGGATGAGGAAGGTGGCACGAGTCGCTTTTCACTGAGTTAATCATGTTTATTTCTCTAACCAGAAATAATAATAAGACTCGGCAAGAGGAGGGATCCGGGGCGAGTTGACGGGATGGTGGTGTGGGTTCGGGCGTGGGGAAAACACAAACAATTCCAATGGATATACAAATCTCAAACCCTCTAAGGCACCAATTACACACACACACACACACACACACACACACACACACACACACACACACACACACACACACACACACACACACACAACGAAGCTGGCCCGTGGTGTCGACGCAACAGTCCCTGGATTGGCGCCGGACGAGCTGGCGTTGCGCTCGTCAGGGGCAGGAGACACCGTGGTGCTGTTCCTGGTGGTGTCGACCTCCTGGTGTCGGCCCAAGTCCGCTCACAGCCGCCAGGGAGCCAGTTCTGGCGCCAAGATGCGAGCAGGAGAGGGAGGCAGGTCCGCCCGCCGTTCGGCCCCATACTCCGAGCCAGCAGAACTCCAGAGCCAACCGAGGTGAGGCACGAGGCACAGCTAGGCCACGAGACACGACAAATCGAGGAACGAACCAGCGCAACAAGAGAGCACGCTCCGAGACCAACAGCCTCGACCAGACGCTTTCTTTTTATGACTCCTCTTTCACTTCTTTTCCCAAACAGAACCTTTTTATACTCGAGTCCTCGTCACTTCCAATCGAGCCGTTTTATTGGCCCTCCGCCGTCGCCTTCCGCCAATCGTGATCACGGGGCAGAGCCATCCGCAGCACTGTCCTGTTACGTCACGGCAAGCCTACAGGGAATACTAAAAGGGTTTACGCAGACACACTTACCCTAACCCGTCTCCCTATCTAATTACGTGACAATGATCATTTCCCCCTTAAAGAAATGGACATTTACTAGACAACTTATCACCACTGAATTGCTACTTATTACATCGAGATCCTGGTACAACTCGAACAGCATAGCATACCTAATTAAACATCCTAATTACCCTTTGAATGCATACCCCACCCCCCCCCTCAGACATAACAATATATATATATATATATATATATATATATATATATATATATATATATATATATATATATATATATATATATATCTTCTTCTTCTTTCGGCTCCTTCTGCAAGTACAACCGCCTGGTGTATTAATTCAGTGGCCCAACGGGGCTTGAACTCAGGACCTTTTGGATCCCAAGCCGCTGCCCTAACCACTGCGCCAACACCAGGATATATATATATATATATATATACATACATACATATATACATATATACATATATACATATATACATATATACATATATACATATATACATATATACATATATACATATATACATATATACATATATACATATATACATATATACATATATACATACATACATACATACATACATACATACATACATACATACATACATACACACACACACACACACACACACACACACACACACACGTGTGGTTAGGGCAGCGGCTTGGGATCCAAAAGGTCCTGAGTTCAAGCCCCGTTGGGCCACTGAATTAATACACCAGTGGGTTGACTCAGCCTGTCATCCTTCCAAGGTTGGCGAAATGAGTACCAGTGTACTGGGCCGGTGTATACCCCGGTTAAAATAGGTGTACCATATCCCTGTGTCGTAAGAGGCGACCAGGGTTGCGTCAGGAAGGGCATCCGGCGTAAAACATGTGCCAAATCACTATGCGGATCATACGGATGATCCGCTGTGGCGACCCCTAACGGGAGCAGCCGAAAGAAGAAGAAGATATTTACATATATTTATATATATATATATATATATATATATATATATATATATATATATATATATATATATATATGTTTGAATCGTGACCCAGCTTTCAACTCTTATCTGGTGTTTCACGGGCAGGGTGACTCATCAATGTGTGTGCCGTCCCTCGGATGGACGACAAACTGGGAGTCACGTCTGCTGGCATTAAGACCTTACGGTGTCCTTCGTGGAGAGTCGGCGAGCTCTCGCCGGCACCATGAACAAGTTACAAATTCCTGCTGAACTACTGCTGGGAAGGCAATGACAAAGCACCCAGTGTAACCCTTGTTCAGGAAGCTGCTTCGGTGACACTGATGTGCCATAAGAGCATGATACACAAGAAAAAGAGAAATTCCATCAGCAAAACGTGTAGTTGTTGATCACCCTTCCTCCACTCCCCCCACCCCCTCCCCCGACCTTTGTGTGGTGTCTGTTCGTGCGTTCGTCTGTCACTCAACTATTTATTATGTTTGCTCTTGGTGGAATAAAATGCCAGGATAAAAACTCACAGTAAAATGAAAGAGAAGGAAGGTCGCGAGTGTGAGAGAAGTCAAAGTTTGGGAGGAGAAGCATGAGGATTGGCGCATGTCATGTTGGGGTCCAGTATTCCCCCATATTTCCGTGCGTAATGAATATATGGCCCTAAATCCCTTTATGCTCCTTGTTCTCCCTGTCCTATCCCTCTCATTCTTTTCTCACATTATTTCTCATTATTTCCTCATTTTCACCCCTTCACCCCATCTATTTTGTCTAAAATACAAATCTAGCCAAAACTTTTTGTAAAAATCTGATGGATTTTTACAAAATGATGAAATACACCAACAAGAAATGAAAGCAGTGGCTCAGTGGAGTAAAACTACAGCCTTGGAAAGTCAAGTGAAATCACTGAATCAAATTCACAACGTCCGTCCTGCCCCTTATGTCTCTTCCTGAACTGTTGATTCATTTTGGTTAAAATTCCTCCCGTTTGTAATCACCACTAATCCACCCATGCACTACTTCGGCTGAGATGGTGGAGATACACAAGGTCTGTTGTGCATTTGCTTTTGTAATTTTTTCAATCCCTTTAGAATTGCCTGAGATAATAAAAACTCAGTGTTGTACAGATCATGGACATCATGTCTACAAGTGCCGTCCAACACTGCTGTTAATGTTCTCTTTTACAAACATATTGTACATAACCCCCTTTTTCGATGGTGGATGAGAACTGTGGGATGAAATCAGCATTTCTCTTTCACAGTCCCATTAAACAGGATTTATCTCGTCCTTCACCGCACCTGTGTTTGCTCCACGCCACTGGAAGTTTCCAGGAATGAAACGGACGAAGTTTAATCGGCAGAAACGTAGCTGGAAGCTGCAGTACGTCTCTGCCTACTAAACTTTGTGGACACTTCTTCCCCGTCTTATTTCGTACTGGCCAAGAGGCCTTACTGATTGGGCAGCAAATAATACTGAAAATTATTCCTGATGGCTCACTTCAGGCAAGAACCGCTTTTAAATTTCACATTTTCCTCTTTCGTGGGCAGCATGTTGCTGTGGGTAGTATCATTTGCTGGGGACATAGCTGTTCCGCTGAGGCAATACCTCCTGGAGGTGAAGGCAAGAATTTGTAACTTGTTCATGGTGCCGGCGATAGCGCATGTACTCGTCGCAAAGGACATCGTTGACTCTTCAACGTTCACCGACTAATGCTGGTAGACGGGACGCCCGGTTTAACGTTCATCCGAGGGACGGCACACACAATGTTGAATCACCCTGCCTGAAAAACTCCGGGATGACAGTTTATAGCTGGGCTGTGATTCAAACCCAAGCTAGACAGCTTAGAGGTGAATGTGCGGCCCTCTCAGCTATCCTACCAGCGCAGACTTGATAGTAATAACTTGCAGGCCTCCCTGGTAAGCCAATCCACATGATGATAACATTCTTCATCTTCCTCATGAACCCTCAATCAATTACATCATGCAAACGATGGTTCGGCTGTCTCCCATTTCCAGCGGCCGCTTCCCACGCTGCGTTTGAAAAGCTAAGCATGCAAGCAAAGTCCAACATTCAACCAGAATAAGAGCATGATACCAAACGAGATACATTTTAAATGTGTAAATACAATATGGAATTGGTTTGTTTAACAATGTGTTACGATAAGACCTGAGGTTTATCACAAAGTTGAACAAACCATGTAAATATTGTAAATAACAGTAGCCGGTACTGAAAGTTTGTGAACAAAGGTTACAGTGAAATGTGCTCATTTAATTAAATAAAAACCTCCATTTTGCATTGTGACCCAAAAAACAACGTTCAAAAATAAAGATTGGTGAAGATCCAGATTTTAATCTGGATATAAGAATTTTTAAAGTGAGCCTTCACTGTTGAGAGATGGGACAAACACAATATATAGCACAATATCTCAAAAAGTTATGGACGGATTATGACAAAACCAGGTGGATGATTGGTTAGATGACAAGAACAAGTCGATTCGATTTTGGTTACGGTCCTGATACATATCCGGCCTATCACTGCATACAAAACATAAACTGTTCAGCCTGGCAGAGGTGTGCACTCTACCAAGTGTCGTTCTAGTTCGTTAAGAGTGAGAGCATCCGCTGTATGTCGATGAGATTGGCTTTTCAAACCACAACCAAGTCAATTCGTTACATCAAAAACTTTGAAAATGGTGTCCATTGCTTCCTTGCTTGATGCTCTTACATGATGAGGGGTGAGGGAGAAGTTTCCTTCTGTATCCATCCTGTCCACCCCTTTCCTCCGTACTCCATTGTTTGACCAATTTACCCTCTATTTTGTCCTTCAACTCCACTGTTGGTGTGCCACCAACCCCTATCCCCAACCCTCTCATGACTGTACCTTTAATTTGACCAGTTGTGTCTTGATCCGTTTGTGTTTATTTGCTCTTTCACGAGCCTTGACTGTTTTGAAAAATAAGTCAAAGGTTGGCAACCTTTGTACAGTCTTCATGGGCCGAATGGTCTATTTCTGTGTTGATGTTCCTTGGAAGGGAACTCATCAATTATATATTGTGAACCGTGGTGTCTGTCTGTGCATTCGTCTGTCTCCCATTTACGACAGCCGCTTCTCATGCTGCATTGAAAAGCTCAACATTCACTTTTGAAATGATGGGAGAACAGGCGTGAATAATGTTGATGATTTTGCAACCAGGATATTTTGCACTCTTTTGAGACAAATCCAACCTCTGCCACTCAATGTTGCACAACCATTTTGTGGTGTGCGGTATCAGTAGCTCAGGTATATTTGGCTCTGAGTGCAACTAAGAGTGCAACACAATTAATCTTTTTTAAGTCCAGGAAATATTTTTCAAATTGAGAGATCAACTTAAACTTTTCCCATCACTGAGATGGGTACTCTTCCTAGTGCGATATATAAGTGTGTGTGTGTGTGTGTGTGTGTGTGTGTGTGTGTGTGTGTGTGTGTGTGTGTGTGTGTGTGTGTGTGTGTGTGTGTGTGTGTGTGTGTGTGTGTGTGTGTGTGTTTGATTTGTATGGACTCCAAAACCACTGGACAAAATGAGTTGATATTTGGTGGTTGTACTTGGGATGGTTTTAAGTGTTGAAAAAAAAATAATCGTGGGGGTTCGGGAAGGACGACAATGTAAATTCTGTTTGTAAATGTGAATAGTGTAGCACCGCTCCCGGTGAGAAAGTGAATTACAAGTCCCAGCTCATTCTATAATACGCCATTTCTCTGCATTATAGTATAAACAAGAGCGAGCATTGCTTTTCAAAACATGTCCCCTATGGATGTGATATTTTAAATAACCCGATGTACATAAATGAAGCAAAATCATGCACTGTATATGACCAGGGTGACAGTTTATTAGCTGAATTGGGATTTGAACTATGGCTAGACAGAGAGGCAAGTGTGCATAACTGTAGGCCATTCACTAACAGTGAAATAAATAAATTTATTTTTGTGTGTACTTTGGTTTTTGCTGGACATTTCGTAGCAGTAAATGAGTAAACACTTCCCTTTATTTGGGTGGTGCATAACGGCATGTTTGGTGCCGAAAATAACAAAAACAAGAGTGAGAATTGCCTTCCAATACATATGTCCATCACCGATCCCAATTAATGTTTGTTTATTTGGGCCATATGTGTAAGATGACGTGCATGTGTAAGCCACATGTAAGTGTAAGCCTTCGACAGATGAAGAAGGCAGCACGATTCTCGTATTCATGCTGGCAATTTGGCTTGCATGGTGAAGCAAGACGCTGGCTATCGACTCTTGGCAATGTCACATGTATGTATGAGACGGGCCTCGAAGTCTCGTGTATGTCACAGAAAGGGACGGCACCAATCTAAGCTGCACGGGGTCTCTGAGCCTTGGTGTTGAATACTGCTCACGAATTGCCTGACGTACGTTTGTCCCGCTGCGAGAGAGTGGCTTGGCACAATGTTTGCGCATGTCCACACATGCACCTCAATTCTACGTTCCACAAAGACCATCTCTGGACCAAGCTAAGTGCCAGAATAAAGAAAGGATTTGCTTATATTTTGTTTCCCCTTGTCTGTATTAAAGTCTGTGTGTAGAGGCACCTCGACTTCAGGATTTATTCATTTCACATTATTATCATTACCTCTTGAATTATTGTCCCTTGTAAACATTTGAATATATTCATGAAATTCCATGGTTATTTTAACTGGCTGTGTCCATGTATTTGTCATGAGGTTCGAGTATAAAGCCCCCTGTGCTGTGCTTCCACGTGTCTCTGTCACTCCACCATTGCACCCCACCCCTCCCACGCACGATATAATCTCTGAGGATCAACATGTCCACCTCCGAAAAGGGAGGAACTGTTCGGCACCACAATTTGGGTTGGGGAGCATTAACCTGGACCACCAGCTCTGCGACATATATATATATATATATATATATATATATATATATATATATATATATATATATATATATATATATATATATATATATATTATAATACCAAGCTTGCACACTAAAAACTCGGCTCGCCGTCACACGATCCCCATGAAATTGCTGTGGCACTTAGCGGACATGCCGACAATGTTTGGGAAGTCTTGGCGTTCCATAGTACCACTTGCATTTTGCACAATGTGTATTTTTGTCATTCCCCGTGTACGGTCTGTCGTCTGCTACCAGCAATGTTGTACTGCTATCCCGTGCATGTGCACGGGTATCACGAGTATACATATATACATATTTATCCCTGTGTCGTAAGAGGCGACCAGGGTTGCGTCAGGAAGGGCATCCGGCGTAAAACCTGTGCGAAATCATTATGCGGATCATAATGGATGATCCGCTGTGGCGACCCCCTAACGGGAGCAGCCGAAAGAAGAAGAAGAAGATATATATATATATATATATATATATATATATATATATATATATATATATATATCAAAAATATATGTGGAAAATTACATGCCCAGACCATGAATAAAACCTAGATCCTATGGAAAAACCATACCAGTGCTCTGCCATCTGAGCTATCTGGTCGACCCACTAGCTGAGCAACGCAATTCCTCCACATATACAAGTGCCACTCTCTTTCCCCTCCTGCTTCCGGGGCACTCAATGGCAAACATACGAGCAACTCGGGCCTGCTCTCGAGAGGGTCTTCCACATATATTTATGATGTTCTTTCCTGTTAATTTCTCAGTAATGTATATATATATATATATATATATATATATATATATATATATATATATATATATATATATATATATATATATATTAAACAGCCGTATACAATATACGTATATATATATATCTATATATATATATATATATATATATATATATATATATATATATATATATATATATATACATACATACATACATACAGATATATATTGTTACGGCTGTGGAAATTTGCATTACACCATAAAGGGCCCTCAGGTGAGATATCTCGATAGGTACATGTGTAGTTAGCTCAAACCCGTTGTATAGAGGGAATTTATGTGATCCATTCGGGCTGTGATCCTCCAGTTAATCGTTTTTCTTTCTCTATCTTTTATTTCAAACAAACAAAAACCGCCAACTATGCTGGTGGGCTTTTCCCACCATTCTTCCCCGCGCTTGGTGTGAGGGAAGGGGGAGGGGCAGCTCGCCGCCGATTGGTGGATGGACAGTGTGAGGCGGTCGGGGTGAGGGAACGTCCCCTTTTCGAGAACCCTCTCGAAGGAGGGTGGAGCCAAAAACGGGGCGGAGTGAAGGGCGGAGCCCCGCGCTATAAAAGTCGGACACCGGCGGGGCGCGTCCTCTCCCTCTTCCTGCGTTCTCTCCCTCTTCCTCTCGCTCTCTCCCTGACTCGTGGAACTCGCCTCCGTCTGAAGTCGTTGTTGGGTCCTCGCCGAGCTGTGTCGTCGTGGTCGAGTGTCCCTGCGTCGGTGTGGAGCTCGCGGAGCCGGAGGAGCTCGTTGAAGTCGAGCTGTGTCGTCGTCGAGTCTGGTCGAGTCGGCAGTGGAGAACGGCGAAGGAGACGGAGCTCGGAGTGGAGGTCGTGGGAGGAGGACTCGACGGTCGCACCAAGGAAAGTTCTTTCTTTTCTTTGGGTTTGTGTAAATGACTGTGGGTGGCGCCTGTCCGACGAGTAGAACTGTTTAAGTGTTGCCGTGTGTGCGCGTATTCGGTTTTAACTCTTGCTTTCACTTTATATGTGCATTTTGATTATTGTGACTGCAAATACGTGCCTTCCATGCTGGTCTGTGTGAATTAAACGTGCTTGTGTGAACTTGTTCCCCGTTTCGCTGCGTCCTTACCTTTGTTTGACTCTCCATCCTGCTTCACGTCAGGGGTTCGTAGTGGGTGCAACATCCCGGTAATTAATCGGAACCGTCAAGGCCGACGATAACACCGCTCGGTTATCACTGTAGCACGGAACAGACCGCTTAAGCGGTTCGTGTCCGGAGTCGGCCTGTGGCGTGGTACGATCGCCCGGTCGACCATTCGCGCAGGTACTTAGGTAGATCGAATTTGGCGAGCAACCCTATCCTGTGCGGATTGGCAATTGGCACGATCGTGGTGAGGTTAAACCCCCACCCGTGACTAACTCCCGGCGTTGTTCCGAGAGGGTCACGACTGAATTGTCCATTCCGGTGGGCAAGGCGGCCGCCATTCGAGACGAGTGGCCGATTGCACGCCGGCGGGCGTGAATTCGCAACAATATATATGTTGTTGCAGCCAGGGGTCGGGGTGAGAAGACCACGAGGGGGAGAAGCTATCTCGGGTATCCACCAGACTCCACGGAATCGCAGGCCGTCGCACACGGATAACTCCGTGACGCGGCGGTTCGCTAAGCGACCGTGAACGCCAATAACTCAACCACGTGACGTAGGGTCCTCCACCTGAGGTTTATCCGGTTACCTAACAATAATCACGTGACCTAGTTACCGAGGGACACGCCCTCGGTACACCTTGTCCGAACCGGGTCACCTTTCCGGATCAGATGCAGCCGAGCGACACTGCCAAGGAACGGACTGGCTAAAAGAATGGATCATTTGGAATAAAGTCCTGGCTAGGTTAGGATATGGATCATGCTGGATCAATGAAGGAAAAGACAAAAACGAGCTGGCAACATTTCTGCATAAGGATTTATGACAGCAGTGAGGAAAAATATGTGGCACAGTGAAGGGAGTTTATTGTTGTGTGTAAATCAGGGATAGAAAGAAATATGTCGTGTGTCAACGGAACAAGCAACATCTTAAAGCAGACACAGAGCAGACCTAAACCGATATATCTTCTGCAATCTTAACTTAAAGCTAGGATTGGTGCCATTGCACACACACACACACACACACACACACACACACACACACACACACACACACACACACACACACACACACATACCGATAAAGAGGAGTTAATGAGAAGACAGGAGAGGAGATGAGGCTAACGGTCTCGTAATACCTTACACAGTTGACCAACCACGCTACCCAGTACGTCTTGGTGGGGGGGCCGCAATGCTGAATGATCCCTCCTTGAGAGTTGGGGCATCGTCTCCTGCTTGGCCACGGCACTGGTGCAGCATCTGTGCTGATCCAGAGAATGGGCGAGACAAATCAGGTGTGAGGGAGCGACTTTAGGTGGAGCCAGGTGAGTGGGTGGAGAAGGCGGAATCAAGCAGGTGGATTGGTGGAGAAGGTGGGTGGGTGGAGCCAGCGGCGAGGGAGTGGAGATTCTAGAGAAGGCGGAGATCGAGTGCGAGTGGGCGGAGCAGCAGACAGGACCTGCCAAACAACAGGTTCACACAGAAATCGATCCAGGGCCAGGCAAAGACGATGAGGACGACCACGCAGACAAATTTGCGATCCATCCTTTGTTGGCCCTGAAGACCTTTGCAGGGCAGGGCACCGCCCAGAAGCGATGTCATCCCCCGAATCGGGTGCCCCCATTGGGCCCTGGCCACCACGCGGCTCTGCCACCACGGCCGGAAGCAGCCATATTTTACATGTATATATGTATATATGTATATATATATATATATATATATATATATATATGTATATATATATATATATATATATATATATATATATATATATGTATATGTATATATATATATATGTATATATATATATATGTATATATATATGTATATATATATATATATATATATATATATATATATATGTATATATATATATATATATATATATATATATATATGTATATATATGTATATATATATATAGTTACGGGGCCGGGGGTCGGCCGCAAGCCGACCACTCTGACGGAGCCGCAAGTCGAGTTGGCCTGACCGATCGCCCGGAATATAGATCATCGCCCGGATAAGTCCGAAGCCGACGGGTCCTTGTGCAAGAACCGTGAAGGGCCAATTTTTCCACCACGTGGTGCAGGGTTATTTGCCAATTCTTCAAAATACCTAGACACCATGTGGCGATCTACCGAGCCTCCACACCCTCGACGGAACTCGTACGAAACAAGCTGCTTAAGCGAGCCTGTCCCATGCGCGATTACGAGCGGCTTAATCGCCAAGAACCGTCGGTCCGAATGTCCCCTTACAGTGGCCCAACAGCCTTCTAATTCTTAACACACAACATGCTCAGTCAATGAAAGATTGACGCGACGAGCTGAAAACATTCAACAATTGGGGTTTATTTATACAGTAATCGGGGAACTAGGGAAGCACGCAAGAGCAGAACTATACCGAATACAATAAATGCAATGCAATCATTTACAGCACATAAAGCAGTTAACAGTTCTCTACTTGTGAGACGGGCCCACGGACACACATACGCGCACGCACACACACACACACACCCAAGAAATGGTGGCTGACGCCTTTAGTACGGACTTCAGCTTGGAGGGACAGATGAGCTGAAGTCCAGGGCTAATCTCGAACCTCGTGTGGTCTTTAAGCTGTTCGGAACCGGGCTCCAGCGAGGGCGAGCTGGATCAAATCGCCATGAGCCGCGACCCTTCCCGAGCTCCAGCGCATCCCCTCGCGCTCCGGACCACGTGCTGGTGAGACGAAACAGCTCGCCTTCCCGAAGATGCGTTGCTTTCCAAGTAGTGCCAGCCGAACCAAGATGAGGCCGCGAAGCAGAACAAAGGCCGAACCAAGATAACTCAGAATCAGCACGACCCTTTGAAACACCGACTGCACAGCCAACTCGAAAAAGCACCAGCAGAACAACAACCTCGAACCAACTCGACCACCCTTGAACCAGGCCGACACTCCTCGACCGCCAGGCCGAAGAAGAACCACGACAACCGAACCAACTCCTCCGATGAACAACTCTCCGATCAACCAGCTCCTCCGATGAACCAGCTCCTCCGATGAACCACCAACAACCAGCCCGAACTCTCCCTTGAACAACTCTCGACGAACTCACGACAACCAACTAGCCACAACCCTCTTCCGATGAACAACCCCCAACAAGACCCAAGAACCCACTCGAGCCAAGCAGAGGGTCCCTTATTATTCCTATTGGCCCCCTCCCCCGCTCCCGGCATGACTCATGCCCTCATGCACCACACAACCGCGGGTGGGAGGGTTGTTTACGTCCTTGCATCACGGGACGGGAGGGTTCTTCTTCCTCTTTGCAGAGGAGGGGGAGGGTCGTTCTTCTTTGTGTTCTGATCGAACCCTAACTATTAAAATGAATCACAGCGCATTTAATCGATTTTTACCCATTAAACAATGCAAGGCGAGCTATATGTGGAACATGCACTTACCGAGATAACTGAGCTCAAGGACCTGAATGATGAGTGCGATAATGGTTTCCAGATTCGTAAATATATATATATATATATATATATATATATATATATATATATATATATATATATATATATGTATATATTGTTGTGGTTTCTCGGAACCGTATGCCTCTGAGGCAATGGCACGCAACATACAGTGATCCCCATACAGTTATTTCATTAATATACGTGTAGTTGGACCTTTTCCCATGTCTAATGGGTAAACGGGACAAAGTGCGTTGTGTGGGTCTCATAGTTAGGTCTGATTATATCTCTTTCTTCCTTTCAGCCATCAGCGAGGCTGCCGCGCATCTAATGTATGAATGTCCTCGTGGAAGTCAGAAGAAGCATCATCCACATGATGGAAAAATCCTCAGCTGCAAGGACTTAACACTTTGTCGTTAAGTCTGGATCACCGGACATATATATCACCGATCACCGACGGCACAATTACCAGACAATACGACGAGAGGAATATGGGGTCTAAGGGAATAGTAGAACTGTACATTAAATCCCAACGCCGCACAGGACACACGCGGCGCACTCTTTTCAACCCAAATCTTCATCTAATAATTATATCCAATCCTTTTCTTCAATCCATGACACAGATCGGGGCCAGCACCTTGCTCAGGCAGCCCGCCTGTGAGGATCACCAATGTGATAAATAACCGCATGCACGACAGCGGACCCGTGCGCAGCCCCATGATATTTACCATCGCACTGTACAGGGCACGCATAGCGCCCCTCTCTCTCTTTATCCCATTAAACAACGGTGGGAAAATCTAACTGAACACAGACTTATCGATCTTACTGAACTACGGACCTTTATGATGTTCTGCGAATTTCCACAGCCGTAATAATATGTATATATATATACATACATATATATATATATATATATATATATATATATATATATATATATACATATATATTGTTAAAGATTCAGCGGTGGCGGGATTCGCACCGGACTCTTGACCCCAGTGTTAAGGATTCGGACGGGTGATGGGGCTCGCACCCTACTCTCGACAGCCAAATGTTCGATATTCGGCGTCACGTAACAGCACCACCATCTCCGGGGTTATAACGCAGCTGGTTCGGCACAAGCCTCGGGTTACGTGCCTCGAATCGCAATAGCAACGTACACCTGGACCTTACCAGTTGGGGGAATAGACCCCGGTTACAGACTGGTTTTGTCAGAGACCGAGCGACTTCTGTCAGTCTGTAACCATTTTGGTTTTATATACCAATTGAACGAATTGTTTCTCAGCACAGCACGAACAAACCGAAAGTGGCAACTTCATACGAATCAGCCAGATTTATTGTGGACACATCGGGGAACACAACACAAGCACGCATGCACGACGATGTTATAATTAATCTATAACCCGTTCTTAACTAGGGAGCTACGGATTACGGGTTTCGAAGGGGACCCTAGCAAGATAAACCTTAGACAACATGCAGACAAGACACGGACAGCATGCAGACAAGACACAGAGTACTTGATGATGCTTCATCGACGAGAGGAAAAGTGTCAAAAGCACGAATGCGGCTCGTGACAAGCCGATGTCAACGGATTTGAGCACCCGGCTCGAGCACACCGCTTGGCAAGATGGCGTTGTCGTCCTTTTTCTTCTCCCGGCACCGCTTGCGCACACAGCCTCAGCCCGTTCTGACCCCGCGTAAGGTCGACGGCACAAGACCGTCAGATCGATGGTGGGTCTCAGCTGGTTTCTCACAAGGTCCAGTATACAAGTCCATGCCTGGCCTGTTCACCAGATCAGGCCAAATCGAGGTGTTGGGCTCCGCAGGCTGGGTCCATGGGATTCCAGGACGTCATCGAGCCGTGACGTGAGTAGGGACAGTCAGAGGCTCCGTCACTGGACTCTGGATGAACCTGTCGATGTCCTCCTCATAAAAGTCGATCACCGACTCCCACTAGTCGTTTCTCCTGCCTCTCTCACGAAGCAGATCGCAGACAGACACAGTCCTCCCTAACATAGCAGATCACGACTCCCACTAGTCGTTTCTCCTGCCTCTTTCACAAAGCAGATCGCAGACAGACACAGCCATCCCTTGTACTGCCGATCGCGGCCCACCTCAGCGCTCTCCCGGCATTGCTTGCCTTCCCGGCGCTCGCTCGCCTCCCAGCCGACTGCTTATCCAGCAGATCGCGACTCGACACTCTCGCAGTTCTACCCTTTCCTTCCGGCCCTCACTTCTCTTGGCCACACCCTCTCAGAGCACTAGGCGGGGACTCGTTCGGGGAGGGGAACGAAGAAGAAGAACCTCTCGGTACACCACCACTGCATGAACAAAACACACCTCCTACACCTCCCGACACACATGTAACATCCATTTACCGAACAACCTGGCTAAACATGCATTTAATGGGGGAACTGGGCTAATCCTATATTTAATAACACACGAAGGGCCATTTCCGCAACAATATATATATATATATATATATATATATATATATATATATATATATATATATATATATATATATTCGGGGTCTTCAGGGTCTTTTGAGTCTTCGAGCTCTTCAGGGTCTTTTGGGGTTTTCAGTGACTTTTGGGTTTTTGGGGTCTTCTTGGGTCTTCGGTGCCTTTTGGGTGTTCAGGGTCTTTTGGGACTGTTGGGTCTTCTGCGTCTAAAGGGTCTTTGGAGTCGTTTGGGACTTTTGGGATTTCCCTAAAATCCTCACCGGGGAGACAGGGCAATATTCTATCTCTTTACAGTCTTCCACCCCTTTCGGGTGTGTGACAAGGAAGAACTGATTAGATATTGGTGAAAATCTGGATCCAGATCTGATAATTTTTTCAGTGATTCTTCACCATTCAGCGATGGGGCCAAAAATTATATTTAACATGATATCTCAAAAAGTTGTCGACAGATTCAGACGAAACTTGGTGGGCTTGTTGGGTGTGTGACAAGGACGAATTGATTCGATTTTGGGGAAGATCCGAATCTGGATCTGGATATGAGATATATTTAATTTTTGTAGTGATTCTTCACCATTGAGAGATAGGTCCAAGAACTATATAATCCTGTATAGCATGATATTTCAAAAATGTAATGGACCCGATATGTTCTCATGGATCAGGAATTATGTGGCGGAGGTACGCCCCATCTCCTGAGTGCCCTTCCAGTTAACACATTAGCCTGCTCTGACCCCGTGTTTTTTTATTCCAAATCACCATTATAATGCAGAAACGCATGTTTTTCATCAGATACTGTGGCTTTTTTTCATCTTGTACGAAGCAAAACATCGCATGTTTCTTTGTTTTCAAGTAAAACCTTATTGTGAACCTTAGTAAAACGGTCTGATTTGCCTTATACAAGCGTTTTTAAAACATTGGCTTTTTGTCACTCCATTTTTTGTTCCAAATCACTATTCTAAAGCAGAAATGCGTGTTTTCATCAAATCGTGTGCATTTTAGCTTGTACAAAGCAAAACAACACATTTTACACAATAAACCTCATTCTTGCAAAAATGGTTCAATTTGTCTAATCCAAGCATTTTTTGACATTAGCTTCTTCTGACCCTGTTGTTTTTATTCCAAATCACTATTTTAATGGAGAAATGTGTGTTTTTCACCAAATAGTATTTTAGCTTGTTCTAAGCAAACGCTTGTATTAGGAATAGTGATTTCTGCATTGGAATAGCGAGTTCTTTTTCGTGATTTTTCAGCAACAGAATTTTAGAAACGGACATTCTCTCAATCTATGTATCCACAGTCTCGTGCACTCGCACCCAGATATTTGGTCAGAGAGCATTCCATGGGACTGTCACATTCAATTATGAAATCTTGAAATTATGGGACAAAATGAGGATTTTTGCCATTTCAATAATGCTTGCATATGTTGGAACTCAGAAGAAAAAGCCAAATGCAAACTTTAAAGATATATTGCAACCTTTATGCCTGTAATCTGAATCATAAGTAACCCTTCATTTGCACTCTTGTAATTCCACTGTATTTATATTTTCAGATTGGCATGAACATTATCTTGCTTTTTCATGCATATTTTAGGTGTTATGTTGCATATTTATGCAAAATCCCTTTTCAGCCGTTGCCATTCATCTCCTGTGTTTGGCACTGTCTTGGTCACACACTGTGTGTCCTATAAACCGCAAGCACTTTTCACAACCTGGCAATTGCAGTGACTTTCAATGGTCGCTTGTGCGCATGTTTCTTTGTTTTGTTTTTTTGAGAATAAATATTTTATGCGTAGCTGCACCCCTTTCTAAATACCTCCTGTTCTGACCCTGTTCAATAAATTACCTCCTGTTGAAGTGGCAAGAACACTTATACCTGCAGTAATTTATCTTGAGAAATATATAATATATCTTCATGTAGGTTAGACTATTTAGAAGTTAGAACACACAGTAGATTACACATGAAGAATCTCAATGGAGCTCGGATGATGAATCCGTATTCAAACATAGGCAGGGAAAATTAAGATCAGGCCGAGGACCTGGAGACAAATGCCTTGCCTGCAAATCTCGAGGACAAATGGATGCTGTTGCGACTCCATGTGAATACCACTCTGGGGGCACAACAGGGTGTCCACCAGTACTCTGTGAATGTTTTCACAGCTAAGAATTAAACCTTCGCCACACCATTGCAAATTTCTGCCAAAGAAGCCTTCACCAGGGCAGAAATTCAAAGGTTGGACAGGGTTCTGGCACACACTGATGGATTATTTTCGAAAGGTACTGTAGGATCGTTAACATCCACAAGTGAATGGTAGCAGACAAGACAGCCGGATCAACTTCCCCTACAAAGGACTCACTGATGCAACACCCTGACTACAGAGTGGCCACAAAGTCCCGATGCATGCAGTTAGAATTTAGTTCGAATATATTTGTATGTTTCCCTCAATTCTCTGCAGAAATTTGAATTTTCCTCCATGTTCTTCTGGACATCTTCTTCCATGTTGAGGGTTGGAGGTCATAAAAGCAGCCTCTGACAGCTGTTTTGAGGTCTTCAACTGTTGTTAGGCAGAGATGAGAAATTTCCTGTTTCACAATGCCCCAAAGCAAGTTATCACATGCTGTTAAGTCTGAACTTCGAGGAGGCCACACTATCTCAGATCCACGTCCAATACATCATCCACTGAATTCGTCATTGAGATATTCTCCAACTGCGAGAGCATAATGTGCAAGTGCACCATATTTTTGCAGGATAGCTGATTCTTTGCAGTTGAAGACCTAAAAACAGCTGTCAGGGGCTGATTTTATAACCTGTAACCCTCAACATTGAAGAACATGTCCAGAAGAACATGGAGAAAAATTCAAATTTGTGCCGAGAATGGAGAGAAGCAAACAGGTAAATTCGAAATGAATTCTAACTGTGTGCAGGGGGACTTTGGCCACTCTGTACATGTAGCAGCCTATAAAGATAACAGGTTATAGTCGGGTCAGGAATCGAACACAGACAAGACATAGCAAAAGTGTGTATACAACACCTCAGCTGTTCTATTCAATTGAAATACTTATTGGCAAATGCATCATTTGAAGTTATATTTGAAGGAAAGCAATTCTGATGGAGATAAATAAATAATTCTGTCAGTGGCCTCTACATTACTATCTTTGGAACAAAAATAATTACAAATAATGATTTATTCTTGATTACTCTGTAATATCTCCTGTTGCGAACTTAAAATTCAGAAATCACCAAGCCACGAATAAATAAATAAATAAATATAGAGTCAAGGACTATACAGTGTATTAAAATATGCCATGTGTGACAGATATTAAGACAATATATTTTCGCAGAGGGTCAGGTCCACACAGGCCTGATGCAAGTCATGAGATAAATATGCCACTCACATTATCACATGAGTTGTGACCATTTGCTGAGGACACTGGACAGGTATACTGAGGTTGTGGGATCAAATCCAGCTGAATTCAATAGTATTGAAACATTTGGATTCCATAATCCTTCAGAAGTCATGTAGTCTCAGTTGAATTGTTGTGTCCATTGGATTGTCAGTAAGAACTCAGCTCTCTGGTTAACAACCTCCAGAGTGAGATAATCCTGCCCCACCTGCTCTGGTATAGATGTGATGCTCGTCTACTCATTGTGGTTGGATTATATTCCCTTCCCTTATTACAGGAGGTCATTCTGAATGATGATGATTCATTCCAGTCGCCTATACTTTCTACTTTAATTTAAGAAAATTTTTTACGAGATCACTTACAAAGAACTTCAACACAGGAGGAGGTCCACACAATAATTGCCAACCTATGGTTATTTGTCCATAATGGATACTTTTTAAATGATGAGAATCAATCAAGGAAGTAGCACTTATCATTTTCAATGCCTCTGGTATGGTTCAGCCTGGATTCAAAATACAAACCTCCCAGAATCAGAGCAGAGACTCTAACCATTACATCAGAGGGTCTGTACACTCTAACCATTATGCCATAGAGTCTAATAAATACTGTACATTTTTTATCGGCCCCAAATAATTCCCACCTTCTTGTGGGGTCGACCGAGGAGCGTTTTTGGCTCGAGTCTGTCATCAACCACCTGGTTCGGCCTGAAATTCAATTGAAGGTGGAAGGAATTTGAAACTAAGCCAGCGTGTTGGTGAAAAATGGCCTACTCCCTGAGGATACCATGCGATCATTAACATCCACCAACTAATGCTCAGAGATGGGACAACCAGCTTAACGTCCATTCAAAGGGTGGTGCACACTTTAATGTATCGCTCTGCTTGCAAAACACCTGGGGCAGTTTATAGCTGAGTCAAAATTCGATCCCAGGGTAGACAGTTCAGAGGAGAGTGTGCATACCTCTGCACACTTCGACACACACACGCACGCACGCACACACACACACACACACACACACACACACACACACACACACACACACACACACACACGCACACGCACACGCACACACACACACACACAGTTTCAATAAACTGTTTGAGCTTGTTGGCTCTCACCTTATGACAGAAGCCTTTTTATATTTTCGAAAAATATCAAAATATTCAAACAGAGCTTGGGGCATGAACTCTAACCCCACGGCCAAAGCACACAGTCCCAGTCCAACGACACTGTCCCATGACCATACACATGCATCTCACCCTGAAGGCTGAAGTACATGGTAAATCAAACACATATCCTAACCCTGAAGGGTCAGAATGCATGGTCATCCAGTTGGACCACTCCTCAATTGGGGTTAGGTCATATTGTTGGACCACACCTCAATAGGGGTTAGGTCATACAGTTGGACCACACCTCAATAGGGGTTAGTTCATACAATTGGACCACTCCTCAATAGAGTCTAGGTCCCCCAATTACAGCGAGGAGAAGAAGCTCCTCCCAGAGTGAACTGGTCAAACTCTACAAGACATTAAGTCAAGATCGGACCCCATCACTGTAGTGGGTACCAAGAAGCAAATGTTACACCAGCTATTGCTGCATGCATCCTGACCAACAGGAAATTATTGCCCTCACTGACCTGTCTGTGCTACAGAAACAGTTCTGGGAGCAGTCAGGAACAATTTAATTCAAAAAAGGCTCTGCTGGCTAAGTAGTTGCATAGACAACACCTATTAGGCATGAAATTGTTACGAATTTGAAAGCCTTGTGCACACAGACAGACAGCCATCCACTATAGCTCAGTTATATCGGTAAGTGTGTGTTTCTAGTTAGGGTCCCATCCCTAGTCTAGTGGGAATTGGATGTTCATGCGCTGCGGAGTTCTTTTGATAGTCAGGGATTTCTTTTATTTTTACATCAACAATAACTACAACGACATCTTCCTTCCACCGGCACCATTGCACACGTGCGTGTCAGCACGCACATAGGTGTAGCCAACACAAGACCATATTCCTCTCCTTGTTTGAGGGGCGGTCGGCCGAGATGGCCATCACGCCCCCCCCCCCAGTCCAATCAGCGGACTTGGCGCCCCTGTCGGCCAATGGGCGACGAGCGGATCAGAGCCGGGGCGGTCCTTTGCAAGAAGGCGGAGCCTCGACACGCGACCCGCCCAATGAGAGAAGGCCACGCTTAAGCGGGCGTGCCCGAGAAGGACAAAAAAGGAAAGGAGAAGATATAGTTTGCGCCCCGTCTGCTCGACGCTGGTCTGACCGGATCTCGCTGGCGCTGGCTTTGGTTCCCTGTCTGCTCGAGCTCTGGTTTGGTTCTCCATCTGCTCGAGGGCTGGTTTTGGTTCTCGGTTTGCTCGACGCTGGTCTGGTCGCATCTTGCTCGACGCTGGTCTGGCCTCATCTCGTCGCTGGCGCTGGTCTGCGTCTGGCTGCCCTGGTCCGTCTTCTGGCGACCGGAGCTCCGGGAAGGGGTGGACGTCCACCTGTGCGAACGTGGCCAGGTAGCCAGCCACGTTCTCTTCCCTCAGCTTGACTTCCCTCCGAGCTGAAGGAATAATAGAGACCTCGAGGTCCATCTCTCTTTCTGGGTATTTGTGTGTGCGTGCGTGCGTGTGTCCTTGGGGCCTGTCTTTAAGTAAAACTGTTAAGTGCCTTGTACATTATTTGCAACCTTTATAGTCGGTTTAACTCTGCCCTTTATGTGTTCCCCCTCCCACACTATTGTAAATAAATATCCATTTATTGAATGTTTCAGCTCGTTTCTGTCCTTTCCTTCATTGGTTTAGCACGGTGCATGTTGGGAGGATTAAAAAGGCCGTTGCTGCTGTAGTGGTGCATTTGGACCGATGGGACCTCGATAACCATCTGCTTGGGTTATGCACAGGGATGAGCACGATTACGGCTCGTCCCGTTCGAGCTCCGTCGAGGGTGTGATTACTCGGTAGTTCACCACGTGGGCCTCAAGGTATTTTGAAGTTTGGCCAATAACCCTGTGCCCACGCGGTTGATTTATTGATGATTCATGATCCTGTAAGGGACCCGTACCTTCGGAGTTATCCGAGGGTGACGATCTGAATTCCATGTGTTCGGTGGAGCCGACTCTACTGCTCCATCTAGCGGTCGTGCTCGCGGCCGATACCCGGCCCACAACAATATATATATATATATATATATATATATATATATATATATATATATATATATATATATATATATATATATATTGTTGTGGGCCGTGGGTCGGTGGCGAGCACGACCAGGAGGAGGGGAGGGTTCGTCGTCTCCCACCAGACTCCTGGAATTATAGGCCGTCGCTCCGGATAACTCCGAAGCGGGCGGGTCGATTTACTGACCGTGGTCGCCAATATTTTAACCGCGAAGCGTAGGGTCTATTTGTCTGTAACCAATTTACCTAATTAACTACGCGATTTAAACTACCCGGGAAGCCATGCCCTCGAAACACCTGGTCGAACCGGATTTACTCTACTGGCAGCGGTAAATTCACACTACCGACCACCTAACCACTTTGCCACCTCCCTTTCCAGCTCGTTGCGGTCGAGCGGGGCCTGCCCAGGACGTCCCGGCTATGTTAATCCGATTACCGGGGATGAAACCCCGTCTGAACTCAAACCCGGACCATGCTGGACCAAACAAAGGAAGGACGAAAACGAGCTGGGAACATTTGTAATAATTTATTTGCAATAATTAAAAGACAAGAGAAGCGAGACTTAAGCGAATATATAAGGCCTGAGTTATTTTATAACTTGGTTTTCAGATCCGCCGACGGTATATTTGCCGAAATGAAATATAAATATAAAACACATTTTTAGCCTTTTATATTTGTAAATTTTCCGCCAAAGGTGCAAAAGTTTCAAAACCCGAAATGCAAACGTCGGCATTTATTTTCAAAATATAATTTCGCGCACGCGCGCACCAAGATGCCGAGTCACCTTTAACCAAACTGTGCAGTAGTCTTCGGTCATGACGTCTGAGCAGTGGCCAGAGTGGTTCAGATTGACTGTGGTTTCTGGGGCAAAAGTGATTGTTAAGAAGTATGTCAGCGGTATAAATTCGAGTGACTGTATTGGTGATTTAATCACGCAACCTGTCCGCTTCGTGCGACCACACCAAGTCCGAAACCACCACGGTGGGACCCGAACCCACGACCCGAAGTCCACGGCCCACGAACGAGGCCGCTCAACGAGGTTATGGCTCTGTTTGAGCATGTTGACTCCTAGTAGACACCTTTTTAAAATTATATCCAGCACTATGTACTGATGTGCACGCACACATCTACGACTTGGACAATAATTTTCTCAGCATTGTTTCCATTTGTTTGATGATCCAACAGGTTTCTATAAGAAAAACATGCCAGACTATATTGTAAAAACAAGTTTTAATCGTTCTTTATCGTTTTTCACATCAGATTATACAATGAACATGGGCATCCTGCATTTGAATGGTCTTCCATCTTCAATGTCTTCTTAGATCCTCCTGGTCCGGGATTTATATTTATTTTCCCCCCACCTACCCTTGTTACCTTCGCATTCTGCGAAAGGTTATGTTTTGGTCGCTGTGTATTTATTTATTTGTGAATATGTGTGTTTGTTTGTTATTCGCATAACTCAGAAAGTATCAAACCGAATTGCATGAAATTTGGTGGGATGATTCATGATTATCCAAGGATGATTTGATTCGATTTTGGGAGCGATCGGGTCAAAGGTCAAGGTCAAGGTCATGAAAAGGTCAAAAACACTCTTTTGAGCATAACGTCTTTCATAATACAGCTATCGACATGCAACCACCGCCATATTGTTCCATGACGAGATACCTTTCGGATATGTAGTGTCGGATTTGACGTAATGTCATCGGAAGTGCGTCTTAATGACGTCACAAGATGACGTAAATTTTCAATTTTCGATTTCATCAGTTTTGATCATAACGTTTTGTAGGACTTACCTTAAGGACGTCACACACCAAATTTGACTTCGATCGGACTGACCGTTATGACGTCATTGACGTTTGAACATGACATTTTTCAATTGTGGCTAAAATGTCCTGATATTTTACATTCAAATATCTATATAATTTATAAAGCAAAGTCTCCCAAATCCAGGCATTAGGATCAGTACCAAAATATCTGTTTATTGATGTACAGGTTTGCCAATTAACTCTGTAGTCAAGGTCAAGGTCACACTCAAGGTAAAAATATACTTGTAGGCATAGCTTCAGATCTAATAGAGCTATTGACATGAAACTAATGTTAAAACGTTCAGTGAACTACGAGCTTTCAGAATAGTAGTCCCCGATTGGATGTGACGTCCCCGGAAGTGCGTTAAAATGACGTCAAAAGATGACGTCATTTTTCAACTTTTTTATTTTTCAGTGTTTATCATTCCATTTTGTTGGACTGCCTTCAAGGAGGTTACACACCAAATTTGACGTCAATCGGACTGACGGTTGTGACGTCATGGACGTTTTAAGATGACGTTTTTCAAATGTGCCCGGAAAAAAGTTGCGGCGGCAAAGGTATGCGCTCTACTGAGTGCCCATTCTAGTCTTTTCCATGGAACATCCGAAAAAAATCATAAAAATATATAATTTCTAAAAATTGAAATTATATTTATATTTAGACCTACTGACCCTACATTTTTGCTGAAGAACTATGTAAACCAAGTTATAAAATAACTAAGGGCTAAGCAAGGAATATTTCCGATGATGCAAATAAAAACAATTAAACAATTCCTATTTAAAAGACGGGCCCAACACACTCAGACGCACACAAAAAAGAAAAGAAACCAGGATTTTATTGTTCCCCTCGCAGCTGTGAGGAGAGACGAGCTGGAGGTCAGATTAAAAGAGTAGGGAAGCGTGTTCTGAAATGCAGCACCTGGTGGCCAATGGTCGTCGGGGCACGGTCCGGGAGCTCGTGCCAGGCTCGTGGTTCGGGATGGAACCCGCGTGGCGAATCGTCGGGGCACTCGAACTCCAATCCATCCACGTGCCAACAAAACCGCCTTCTCTGTGCAGCCACCGACAAAGCGCAAAACAACAACCACGGCTCCTTTCGTCCACTCCACTCCTGTCCACAGAACTATTGTCCACCGAACTCTTTGCGCCAACGCCAACGACAACAACACTGACAACGACACACGACCTCCGTCCACACCACTCCTGCCCGGGGATATATTGCTACGAATCTGGAAGCCATTGCACACAGACAGACAGCGGTCCCCGTAGCTCAGTTATTTCGATAAGTATGTTTCCAGTTAGAATCCCTTTGTCTAATGGGAATTACATGTGTGTGCTACGAATTATTGTATAGTCAGGTTTATTACATCCTTAGCTCCAACAACTACAACAACGCGCCGTCCTCTACTCAACACGGTCACCATTACGCACGTGTTTTTGGCTGAGGATGTGGGCGGAGCCTTCGTCGCCTCGGGTCATAGCTCCACTCCGAGGAGGGCAGAGAGCGTTTCCCCCAGCCAATGAGCGGAGGGCGAGCTCCACAAGCACGCCCCAGCCAATCGGGAGGCCGCCACGAGTCGCCTGACAACCCAACCGTCCAATCAGGAGGCGAGTGGTGGGGAGAAGAAGCCCCTCCCTCCTCAAGAGGAGGAGTCTGGTTGTCTGGAGGAACGTTCTGCAGACGGTGTGGTCATGGCAGGAGCGTTCTTTAGACGGTGTGCTCGTCGCAGGAGCGTTCGGCAGACGGTGTGCTCGTCGCAGGAGCGTTCTGCAGACGGTGTGGTTGTCGAGGAGTGGTCTGAGACACTGGTGATCGTGGTTGAGCGGCCTCGTTCGTGGGCCGTGGACTTCGGGTCCCACCGTGGTGGTTTCGGAGTCGGTGTGGCCGCACGAAGCGGAGAAGTGCCCCGGCCTGGCTTGACCGAGATAGACCCGCGGGGTCTAGTTCTTTTGGGTGTGTGTGTGTGTGTGTGTGTGTGTGTGTGTGTGTGTGTGTGTGTGTGTGTGTGTGTGTGTGTGTGTGTGTGTGTGTGTCTGCGGGCCCAGTCTTTTAAGTAGAAATGCATAAGTGCTTGTATATAAATTGCATTCCCTTTATTCAGTCAACTCTGCCTTCTTGCATGTTCCCCTGCCCCATTATAAACAAATATCCCTTTTGTTAAATGTTCCAGCTTATTTCTGTGTTTTTCATTGGCTTAGCACGGTGTGTGTTGTGAAATAGCGAGGCAGTAAATTGTTCATTTGGACCGGCAGGCCTTGGTGACCTCCGCTCGGGTTACACACGGTCCGGGCACGGTAATGGCTCGTCCCGCTCGAGATCTGTCGAGGGTGTGAATTCCCCGGTAGCTTTGCCGCATGGGTAATTAGGTATTTTGAAGTTTGGCAATTAACCCTACACCAAGCGGCCAAATTATTGGCGATTCATGGTCCTGTAAGGGACCCATGCCTTTCGGACTTATCCGAGGGTCACGATCTAAATTCCAGTGTGTTCGGGGAAGCCGACTCTACTACTCCCTCTAGCGGTTGTGCTCGCCACCGATACCCAGCCCTGCAACAATATCTCCTCCCACACGGGGCAGGGCCTTAGGGAGAATCATCTCGCTGTCCGTCCCTCATTGGCCCATGGCCGCACCCTTCCGAGGCGGAGCCGTGGCCCCTGCTCAGCAGCCCCGAATATTCCTCATGGCCACATAGCCTCGCTCGTGCAGAGAGTAAAAGGATCTGCCCTGAGAAAATCATCGTACCAGAGGAGTTCGTCTGTGGGGATGGAGCTTGATGGGCTGGTTGGGTCGTGTAGATGGCTGATGTAATAACCTAACTAAAGATGTCACAATGCACGTTTTCGAGTCTCCCACGAGAAAAAAAGGAAAGGGACCTGTCTCACACGTACTTACCGGCATAACTAACTTTGGGACCTGAATGTTGAGTGCGCATGGTTTCCAGATTCCTAACAATATATTATGTTGTGAAACCCGTTCTCCGACCTAAGCCAAACTCCGTGACATCACCATCACGACGCAGAGCCATGTCTGTGGCTCCTGGAAGAGAGAATCTCACACAGCAAACTACAATGATGTTCAATGTAATTTCATGTCAGAAGCTGTCACAAGTGAATGAAAATTGCAGTCACCAACCAGTTTCGTCCTCATTTGAGCATCATCAGGGTAACATAGTAAGTTTCCATCCACTTGTGACTCTCGGTTATCCACCAATAACTATGAGGTGTTTGTCTCCGGACCTGTCCGTGTGGTGTTTGTTTATCTCCAGACCTGTCCGGGTGGTGGGTGCTTGGTTATCTCCGGATCTGTCCGGGTGGTGTTTTGTTATCTCCGGCATGTCTGGGCGGTGTTTGTCTCCGGACGTGTCCGGGTGGTGTTTCTCTCCAGACAGTGTTTGTCTCTGGATGGCTTGGCTCCGGATATGTCCGGGTGGTGTTTGTCTCCAGACGGGTCCTGGCGGTGTTTGTCTCCAGACGTGTCTGGACAGTATCTGTCTCTGGACATCTCCGGGTGGTGTATCTCTCCCGACATGTCTGGATGGTGTTTGTCTCCAGACGGCTTGGCTCCGGATATATTCAGGCGGTATTTGTCTCCAGACATGTCCGTGTTGGTTTTTGGACATGTCCAGGCAGTGTGTGTCTCTGGACGGAGTTTGTCTCCAGATGTGTCCGGGCGGTGTTTGTCTCCGGACGGAGTTTGTCTTGAGATATGTCCAGGCGGTGTTTGTCTCCGGAAAGAGTTTGTCTCTGGGCGTGTTCAGGCATTGATTATCTCCGGACGATGTTTATCTCCGGACCTGTGTGGGCAGTGTTTATTTGTCTCCAGTCCTGTTAGGATGGTGTTTGTTTGTCTCCGGTCCTGTCCGGATGGGGTTTGTATGTCTCTGGACCTGTCTGAGCAGTGTTTGTCTGCAGACATGTCCGGGCAGTTTTTATGTCTCAACGGGAGTTTGTTTCCGGATACATCCGGGCGGTGTTTATCTCTAGACATGTCTTAGCAATGTTTGTCTCCAGACATGTCCAGGCGGTGTTTGTCTCCAGACGGAGTTTGGCGCTGGGCGTGTCTGGGCGGTGTTTGTTTCGGATTGTGTGTAACTCCAGACATGTGCAGGCAGTGTTTGTCTCCGGGTGGTATTTATATTATTACTGGTATAAAATGGATTTCAGACATTATTTTGTTTCCATCTTCACTGTTATTCTACGCAGAATTATTTTGATGAGACAGTATGAATCATAATTAATGTTCCACCACACGTCTGCCTTTCCCTTCCCCACCCCTCTTCACTCTCCCTCCCTCCTCCACCTCCCCTCTCTACCCCCTCTCTCTTTCTGTCCCTCCCACTCCTCTTGTTCTCCCCCCCCTCAGTATTGCAGTTTTCCCGTCATTGAAGCGACATGGTATTTGGCAGTATATATATATATATATGTATGTATACATATACTGTAAAAACATATATATATATATATATATATATATATATATATATATATATATATATAATGTATTGTTACGGTGCCCGGGGGTCGGTCACGAGCCGACCGCTCTGGTAGAGCCGCAAGTCGAGTCGGCCCGACCGATTGCCCGGAATATAGATCGTCGCCCCAGATAAGTCCTTGTGCAAGAACCGTGAAGGGCCAATGTTTCTACCACGTGGTGCAGGGTTATTTGCCAATTCTTCAAAATACCTAGAGACCACGTGGCAATCTACCGAGCCTCTACACCCTCGACGGAACTCGTACGAAACAAGCTGCTTAAGCGAGCCTGTCCCGTGCGCGATTCCGAGCGGCTTAATCGCCGAGAACCGTCGGTCCGAATGTCCCTTTACGGCAAACCAACGGCCTTCTAACTCCTAACATACGACATGCTCAGTCAATGAAAGAAATGGACGCTACGAGCTGAAAACATTTAACAATTGGGGTTTATTTATACAGTAATCGGGAACTACAGAAGCACGCAAGAGTCACGGTTAAACCGACTATACGAAATGTAATGCAAATAAATACAGCACAGGAACTTAACAGTTCTCTACTTGTTGGACGGGCCCACGGACACACGTACGCAAACACACACCCAAGAAATGGTGGCTGATGCCATTAATAAGGACTTCAGCTCGGAGGGACAGATGAGCTGAAACCCAGAACATATCTCGAACCTCTCCACCTCCTGTGGTCTTCAAGCTGTTCGGACCCGGGCTCCAGCGAGGGCGAGCTGGATCCAATCGCCGTGAGCCGCGATCCTTCCCGAGCTCCAGCAGATCCCCTCGGACTCCGGACCATGTGCTGGTGAGACGAAACACCGAGGCTTCCCGAAGATGCGTCGCTTTCCAAGTAGAGCCAGCCGAACCAAGATGAGGCCACAAAGCAGAACAAAGGCCGAACCAGAACAACTCAGAACCAGCACGACCCTTTGAACCACCGACTGCACAGCCAACTCGAAGAAGCACCAGCAGAATAACAACCTCGAACCAACTCGACCACCCTTGAACCAGGTCGACACTCCTCGACCACCAGGCCGAAGAAGAACCACGACAACCCGAACCAACTCCTCCGATGAAAAACTCTCCGATCAACCCGCTCCTCCGATGAACCACCAACAACCATCCCAAACTCTCCCTTGAACAACTCTCGACGAACTCACGACAACCAACCAGCCACAACCCCCTCTTCCGATGAACAACCACCCGAACCAAGCAGAGGGTCCCTTTCTTATCCCTATCGTATCGACCCCCTCCCCCGCTCCCGGCATGATATGCCCTCGTGCGCCATCCAACCGCGGGTGGGAGGGTTGTTTACGTCCTTGCATCACGGGATGGAAGGGTTCTTCTTCATCTTTGCAGAGGAGGGGGAGGATCGTTCTTCTTTGTGTTCTGATCGAACCCTAACTATTAAAATGAATCACACGCATTTAATCGATTTTTACCCCTTAAACAATGGAAGGCGAGCTATCTATGGAACATGCACTTACCGAGATAACTGAGCTAAAGGACCTGAATGGTGAGTACGATAATGGTTTCCAGATTTGCAACACTATATATATACATACTGTAAAAACATAAAAATATGTGTATATACATATATATTTAATTTTTTTAATTGATAGATAGATAGATATAGATATGTATATGTATGTATGTATATATATATATATATATATATATATATATATATATATATATATATATATATATATATATATATATATTATTGCGGGCTGGGGTCGGGTGAGAAGACCACCATGGGGGGGGGGGGGGGAAGCTATTTCCACTCCCAACAGACTCCCCGGAATTGTAGGCCATCGCATACGAATAATTCCATGACGCGGCGGGTCGCTTAACAGATCGTGGACGCCAATAACTCAACCACGTGACTTAGGGTCCTCCGTCCAGTTAATCCGGTTACCTAAAAATAACCACATGATTTAATTACCGGGGAACACGCCCTCGGTACGCCTCGTCCGAACCAAATCACTCTACCGGACCGGATCACTTTACCGGATCAGATGCAGCCGAGCGACACTGCCAAGGACGTACCGACTGAAAGGAACGGATTGTTGGGAATAAAGTCCGAGCTAAGCTAGGATTTGGACCATGCTGGACCAATGGAAGAAAAGACAAAAACAAGCAGGAAACAATCCTAATAGTAATTTATTAACAATGGGCGAGGAAAGGTATGTGGTATGATCAAGATTTATTGGGGTGTGCAAGCAGAGATAGGGAAGAAGGTGGGGTGCAGAAATAATCAAGCAACTTATAAAAGCGGACACAGAGCAGACTGAACCTGAAAATAACAATAACGATCTTCTGCAGGCTTACTTGTATCGACAGGCGCCAGGACACACACACACACACTGACATAGAAAACCCGATGAAGAGGGATTGAAGCAAGACAGCAGAGGAGTTGAGGCTACTGTCTCTTGGTACCTTTGTATAATTGATACGCAGTCCCCGAATGCACCACCAATATGTTTGGGGGGAATGCTCCGTGTCGCGGTACCCCCCTGGTTGATGGCGCATCGTTTCCTGCTTCGGGCAGCTGGCGTCGAGACCGTGGGCGTGAAGGAGGGGCTTGAGTTGGGAGGGTGGATTCAGCGTCGTGTGGGCAGAGAAGAGGAGGAGGAGCCCAGCGATGACGACAGAAGGCGGAGTCGAGGTCCAGCTTGATCGGGAGGCGAGGGAGGGCAGAGAGAGAGAGAAGGATCCGCTCGGACTTTTATAGGCCCCGGATGCGGGGTGGGGGCCACCTCGAAACTCAGTGACGTCGCCCGAATGGGGCGCTTTGATTGACCCGACCCCCTGTGCGGCCCGGCCGCGATGGCCGGAAACTGCAACATTCCATTTCCCGCAAGATGACCCTTCGCCGCAAAGATGTCCCATTCCGACCTCACAACATGATACGAATCGCCCACACCGAACTCTACGCCATGAATCGCCTTGAAAAAACCCCGTGCCATGCCCTGATGACCGGCCGACGGCAGCGTCGGTCTCCCATGCCCACTCGGGCGCCCCCGACCGCTGGCCAACGCGCCCGCTCCTTGTGCGCCAATGTGGCCCAAGCTGCACAACATACCCCCATCCAATCGCAGCTTCGCTGGCCATAGAGGTGAGAAGGTAAGATGTTATGGCGAACTCATGCACAGACAGTAAGATATGTCCATTCGTACCCAGCTCTGTACAATAACAGTGTCGAGAGCAGCGCACAGGTCTGCCTTTGAGAGCACGTTGTCGACAACATCTTCCATTCCGATCCGCCATTACGTACGTGGGCAGTGCTCGCCTGATTCTGCTATCGTATGCATTGGACGAAACCAGGTCAATATAATTAGTCCAGAAATGGGTTGAAAGGAACGCACCGCTTGCGCCTTGCACTCTCGCATCCTGCGCAACGTGGTGTGGGGTTGCCTTTCTATTATTGGCCTCGATACGCGTTCTGTGCAACGTGGGCGTCGTGCTGGGTGTGTTTCCTGTGTTGTGGAAAACACCATCGGGTGGAAATTACCGCTGTGAGTGCGTTTGGCAGGCTGTGTTTTGTAGGGAGGGTTGTGGGTGTAGTGCTTGTTTGGCCCTTTGCTGAGGACCCATCTCACAGCGCAGGGCACACGTGGCTCAGCTTTACCTCAGGAATAATCAGAACAGAAGAGTAGAAATGACATTAGAAATAAAATGAAGAAGAAATGATGTAAGCAAACCTAGTGATGAGATCATCGCAACGCACGCCCCAGTTGGCCCGCGAGACAAAAGGGAAGGGACTATCTACACGTATAATAATGAAATAACTGTCTTGGGACCACTATCTGTTGGATGCATGCGGTTCTGTGAACCACAACAATGTGTGTGTGTGTGTGTGTATATATATATATATATATATATATATATATATATATATATATATATATATATATATATATATAAATAAATACAGTATAGAAACTGTGTGTGTGTGTGTGTGTGTGTGTGTGTGTGTGTGTGTGTGTGTGTGTGTGTGTGTGTGTGTGTGTGTGTGTGTGTGTGTGTATAGAAATAAAAATATATATATATATATATATATATATATATATATATATATATATATATATATATATATATATATACCTTGCCCTAATGGTGCTGCTGAAGCATTTACTAAGCTTCAGTTTTGGTTGGGTCGCTACTCCGAATCAGGAAGTCAGGGCAAGAATTTGTTACTTGGCCATGATGCCGACGATAGCTCGCCTGCTCTTCACGAAAGCCAACATGGGATCTTTGACGTCCACCCACTCGTTCTGGCAGATGGGATGTCCAGTTTAATGTCCATCCAAGGGACGGCAAACACAATAATGAATCACCCTGCCTCTAAAACACAGGATGACAGTTTTCTCGCTGGCCAAGATTCAAACACAAGCCAAACAGCTCAGAGGTGAGTGTGTATACTTCTACCCATTCCTGCTGCATATATATATATATATATATATATATATATATATATATATATATATATATATATATATATATATATATATATATTGTGACGGATTCACGCCCGCCGGCGTGCGATCGGCTGCGTACCTCTAATCGCAACCGCGTCGCCCACCGGTCGGACAATTCAGTCGTGACTTTCTGGAACCACGCCAGAAACCAGTCACGGGTGAGCTCTTAACCTTACCACAGCCCAGTCCGTATTCTACCCGCGCGAAATAGGGTCACTCGCTGAATATCGATATACCTAAGTTCTCGCGCGGGTCACCTACCGAGGGGCCGTACCTTGGCGCAGGTCGGCTTGGGACACGAACCGCTTAAGCGGTCCATTCCGTTCTACAGCGACAACCGAGCGGGTATTATCGCCGACCTCGCCGGATCCGATTGTATTTACCGGGTATTTCAAAACCCAACTAATTATTCCACGATGCAAGATGGCATTTCCAATAGGGGAAAGAGGATGCAACGAACGGGATACATTCAAACCAAGCACATTTATTACAAGCACACATATATACAGCCAGGGCAGTCATGCAATATTCAGGCGAGAAGCAAAAGCAATACAACCGAATATGATTATTATTTACAGTCACTTACTCAGTTCTAACTTGTTGGACATGGCACCACCAACATTCACTCAAAAGCAAAGGAATGGCCACCCCCAAAGACGGGAGTGGCAGACAGGGTCTGTGGACCTTTATAACGCGGGACCTGGAGGACCGAACGGGTCCCGCGAGACCGTGGCAGGTTACCTGCCCCCCTCGGTGGTTGGCGAGTCACGTCACCCCATCCCCACGGCAGCTAGCGTGGCCGTGCCTGATCTTGGGCCTCTCGCGTGGCCGGCAAGCTCCCTCCGGCGCTCCTCGCACGGACAGGCAGGTTCGCGCCACCCAGCCGGCAGAGCTGTGCCTCCAGTCCGCATCTCCAGTGCATCGCCCAGACTTTCTACCGTCCCACGCCTCCAACGAACAGGTCGCTCCACAGGACCAAGAGCGCATGACCCACAGGATCAAGAGCCAGGAGAGCGATGAACCACCCGACGGCGAAACCACCAAAGACTTGACCACCACACGAAAGACAAGCCCTCGCGTCTCGTGCGGCCTTATATAACTCGGGGCTCCGCCCTTGGCCCCTCCCCGTTTTTGGCTCCACCCTCCTTCGAGCCTTTTCGAGAAGTTTCTCGAAAAGGGGCGTTTCTCAACTCCGACCGCCTCACTCCTCGTATCCACCAATCGCGAGCGAGCCGCCTCGCCCTTCTCGTCACACCAGCCTCGGAGAAAAAAAGGCGGGAGAAACCCACACGCACCATTGGAGGTTTCTTTTCCTCGTTCTTTTACGCCCGCGTTCTCGGACCTCTTTTGAATGCGGAAAGGGTCATAGCGTGGTCTGTGGAGGATGGCGTTTGCAAGCTGGCGTAGTGGCGAAGATGGTTAAATGGTGGTGGTGGTGTTGTGGCGATCGTAGCGTGGTTGGCGTTGTGGCGTAGTTGGTGGTGGTTGTGTTGTTGGCGTTGTGGTTTGTTGTAATGGTGGGCAAGATATGTCGGTTCAAAATAACGATAGAAAAAGAAAAACACTATCTCAAAGGGTCACAGCCTGGTGAACACGAAGAAAGCCCTTTAAACAACGGTGGGGAAACCTATTCTGGACATAAACTTAGTTGCATAACTGATCTGAGGACCTTTATGGTGTTCTGCAAATTTCCACAGCCGTAACAATATATATATATATATATATACATATATACATATATATATATAATATATATATATATACATATATAACCGGGCGTAGTGGCGTGCGCCTGTAATCCAGCTACTCGGAGGCTTGGGTTGGAGGATCGCTTGCGGGCGGGGGCTCTGCTCTGCGCTGGGCCATGCTATGAGAAGGTGTAGGGCAGCCCGGAATCATGGCGAAATGCAATCCTTATCCCTGTGTCGTAAGAGGCGACCAGGGTTGCTTCAGGAAGGGCATCCGGCGTAAAACCTAAGCCAAATCAGTATGCGGATCATAACGGATGATCCGCTCTGGCGACCCCTAACGGGAGCAGCCGAAAGACAAAGAAGTTATATATATACATACATATATACATACATATGTATATGTATATATATATATATATATATATATATATATATATATATATATATATATATATATATATATATATATATACATATCAATAATCACATCAATTAAGGTGCTTTTAAAACCTGCAGATTCTTTGCTTGATTTGTGTCTCATATGAGTGATGATGCTGTTTTCAAAGATTTGCTATCACAAGTTCTTTGAATGAAAGTCCGCAACATGCAGGACTGGTGATGAAGGAGAGCCTTCAGAAAAGACCGTTGCCTGTTTTTAAGGGGTTGCTTCTGGTATATGAAAGTACCAATGTACTTTCTTCGAAGTACATTGGGGTTAGGGAATTTACAGTCACTTACTGTGACTTCTTTTTCGAAAACATTCATGGCTGGTCTACCACTTCACTGATGACATCATCCTTGCAATTCTTTATTCCCCATTGGGAGTAGAATGAGATGTGTCAATAATAATATTAAAACTGTTTCGTCTCAGAGCAGCACAACACCACTGTAACTGGCTTATGCAGGAATGGCACTGTCATTTCATTTCAAAATCTCCAGTGAGCTCCCATGGACATGTGACAAGTGCACAATGTCAATGAACGTGTCAAAACACAAAAGCCGCTGTCTGGCCGTTTACAAGTGTCTTTCCTATGGCAGAGTGTCGGTTGCAGAGAAGGGAAGGGGGACGAAGAGATTTGGGGGATGTTGGGTGGACTGCATGGAGGCCGGTCAAACACACGGTCATTCCGCAGCCGCTTTATAACAGGAAAGAGACGAGACGCCACGAATGGGGAGGAAAGAAAGGCAAACGCGATTTACGACCAGGCACAAATTTCTGACTTTGTTTGCGATTTTTTTTTCCACCGCTTTTAGAAAGTGCTTTATTTCAGTTCAATCCACCACAAACTGCCACATTTGTGACCTGCAGTGGCCGTTGTTGTGATCCAACTGTTGCTGTTACAGAGCAGATAGCAAGCCATGAGATGATCCTGCCAACACGATGTTTTTCGCCACCTTGTGGCAGGAGCAAATACTTTCTTCACACTTCGAAAGTCGGAAAGGAAGTGTACGTCTGTGCTTTTTCACAGTTTCCTGTTCGAACAAGGTGGAGTGTCGTTTGAAGAAATGCTTTGAGTTTATGTTTGCAATGGGCCGATCGAGATTGCCGCCAAAACACCAAACACAAGTTGCATTTTAAATGTCCTATGAACAAGATACTTTCAACATTTAGTCCAACAAACACCATTTATGAGAAAAATACATTTCAGTATAGGTAGGCATAAGGAGTCAGAAAAACATTTTTTGACTTGTGTATTAAAAAGTATAACGAGAAAGCATGTGAAAATGCAAAGCCAACCCACGTTCAGTTTGTACTCAAACAAAACTTGATGAAAACTACAGTTAAAAAAAAAAAATGTACATTTTATTAATTTGACTTCTCCACAATATCATAAAAATGGTTTGTTGAAGATTTGATGACCAAAGCTCAACTGGTAAAAATACTCTGGCCTGGACATACACAATGAATCGAAATGGTAAACAAGGATTTCGATTAAAATATTCATGGCTGGTCTACCACTTCACTGATGACATCATCCTTACAATTCTTTATTCCCTATTGGGAGTAGAATGAGATGTGTCAAGTTTCAATTTTTTCTGATCAGAGGTTTCAGAGATATAATGTTTTAATTATTTGTGTTTAATCCAAGGTGGCTGCCACATCACGAGACGTGTGACATCACAATTATAATTAAAATATTTTCCATGGGGTTCACTCATACCCTGAAAATTTTGGACGACCCGTTTTGGACTCTTGTGAGTGTCTTGTTCATTGAACTTTTTGAACAGTTCTTGCTCCACTTATTAAAATTCAATGAGGACACACTGAGGGGTGTGGACATATCCTATTTTGTACTTTTCGCATTGGCACGTCTTAATATAGCGTTTAATCAATAGGTCTGGAGCATAATACAGAAATCGGAAATAAAATAAGGGATGTGTAATGTAGTTACACCTAAATAGTTAAAAGTGAAAGGACTTTGTCGCGTTTGTAATGAAACAGTTTAATTACATTATTGTCAGGCCTCGGACTGATTGATTACTCATGCTTTTTGAAATATATTTATGCACTCACCACTTATGTCTCTAAACTATAACTCAGCACCGGGTATGAGGAGACATGAATATCATTCAGGACATGGATAAAAGACATCATTTCACTTTTACATGAATTACCGTGAGACTGATAGACAATGAACAAATCATCTCAGTCTATATTACTCCTATGTACTCTTTTTGGTATATCGTATTCTTCACAGATCGTTGGTGCTGCCGAAGCAGTTTATTGGCAATGGTTATACTGGGTGGATTTCCCATTGCTTTAACAGCATTATTTGTCCGTGCTCTGTCCTTTTAAATGCTGAGCGTCAAACAAGGAAGCAGCATGTACCATTTTTAAAGTGTTTAGCACGACTTGCCCAGGGTTTGAACCACCAACCTCCGAGACTGAGAGCGGATGCTCAAACCACTATGTCACCAAGGCTGATCCTATCTACGACACTACTTCTTTAATGGCCCCAAGTAATTCCAGCTTGGGAGGTCGGCCAGGAAACGTTTTTGGCCCAATATTTCATGAACCGGCTAGACAGGCATGGCGTTCGACTGAAGGTGACAGTAATTTGGTATTTGTTGCAGGGTGTCAACAATAATGTATGTACTCTTCGCGAAGCTCATCTACATCATTGCTGTTATTACACGTTGATTGTAAACTTTATTTTTAAGACAGAAAAGCAGTTTCCTTTTGATGACTTTATATTTTATAAGTGCTGCTGCATCCTGCTATGGTATATGTCTCTTCACTTCTTCAATGTAATCGGTATCCATTTTGCTTTCCCTTGATACGATATAGGTAATTGCTAGTTTGTTCATATTTGAATTTTTGATCGATTTGAATTTTTTTGTTGTATTATTTTTTCTGAACAGTGAACATTATTTTCATCTTTATCATTTTTGTTTTAAGACGATCTTGTGATGCTCCAAATTTTGCTTTTCATCATCATTTTCACAACTTCCCCATCATTTGAAATCAAAACGATAACATTTGCGAACAGAACATAGTTTTCGTTTTTTCTGTGTTTACATTTATTCCTTTATTTTCCAATCTAGCAGTTAGAACAGTCCTACCCTGCATACAATGAAATATCTTCATGAAAATGTGTTGCCTTCCATGATGCCTCTTTCGAACTTCATCTTCCCAGGACTATGGTGGTATTTAAAAGTCACTCATTGCTCCACCATTGTGTGTGGCATTTATTTATGTTACAAAACTGCAGAATAAAATACAGGAAATTAAAACATCTCAGAATGAAATACAGCAGAGTAACATACTCTATAATAAAATACTGTGGAAAAAATACCACTTAATATAATACCACATGATAAAATACGGCAGAATAAAAAAACCTCTGAGTAAAATACAGCAGAATAGAATACCACAGAATGAAATACCATAGAATAAAATACAGCAGAATAAAATATCACAGAATAAAATACTGTGGACTAGAATAATGCAGAATACAATATCACAGAATAAAATACTGTGGAATGGAATAATACAGAATAAAATACCATGGAACAAATTACTGTGGAATAAAACACTGTAGAGTGCAGAATAAAATAAACGCAGTATTCAATAGGTTCTCACAACGACGTATTTACAACAGTCCAAGAGACGCGAAGGTTTGGAATTTTCAGATGCATGTGTATCTAATGAGTAAGGAAATATTTTTTACTTAGGAATTACAAATAGTTATACATTGAAACATATTATAAACATTGGCGTTTCGTGAACTATGATGTGTATCTCATTCTGAGAACTTATTGAGTAATAATCATGAATAAACCAACATTTTTTTGCTCGTATGGAGGTTGCATGACAATTTAACAACAACTATCTGCTGATATACACTTTTCCGTCATGAAAAGTGTGGAATTGAGCATTCTGCAACTGAAAATGAGATGGTTAAGCAAAGTAATAATAAAAAATTACATATATATATATATATATATATATATATATATATATATATATATATATATATATATATATTTAGAAATAATCTGTTATTGTATAGTTATTGTACACGGCATAGCTTGTAATGGGGGTGAGCATTTATGGCCTGTTGGGCATAATACAGTAAATGGGGTGGTTAAACAGTAAGTCCTTGGCCTATACACATAGCCTGAATATAATAAAATAAGGATGATCCTCGCTGAAAGATTAAAATGGTTGTTATAAAAGACTTTATAAGGAAAGAACAATTTCATACTTTCATATAAAATACCGATTTTGTGTAAATCCACTTGAAGATTAAAACTCTAATAACGACAACTCTTGTTTCATCGGCCTACTCGAAAATGCACAATATTAAGTTTACGCCAAAATATAACAATCCTTTCGATGAAGAAAAAAAATTAAATTAACGTGTAGTGTAACCACCATATTAAAATACAGTATATGATCCATGTCACCACATGTGTTCGTCATATTTCATTATATGCTGCGGAAACATCATACAAGCAGTGATTGGAGCCTGAAAGGGTACACAGCTTAGACGCATTATACTCTCCTTTGAGCTGTCTAGTCTGGGTTTGATTCCTGATGCGAGTATAAACTGCCATCCTGGTGCTTCGCAGGCAAGGTGTTTAGTCAATTAGTGCGCTGTTCTTTGTATAGTCATTTAGCCGGGTGACCCATCTGCGAGCATTTGCTGGAGGAGTTCAAAGATCTCACGGTGTCTTTATCAAAGGGTAAGCCATTGTGCGCTGGCACCCTGCGCAAATTCCAAATTCATGTCCTATCCAGCCACGGGGCTCCTACTGGTAACCTTCACGTGGTGACCATGCTGATGCATTATCAGTCTACCAAAGAACTGGAAACAGATACTTGACTTGATTAGTTAAGTACATCTTTCAAAGGACTTAACTAATCCTGAGCAACCAAAGAATCACACACACACACGAACCATTACCGAAACGGAGGTGGATACTTCGAGACCTGGGAGGACTCCGTTCCACCTTCTAAAAACCCGCATATGGACAAAAAACACACACATGCAGTGGATATCCATACAACTCAATGACCGACCCTGAGAAACCTTTCTATACACACTCTTACTTCCAATATATAAAGCTTTAGTCAAAACAATTACCCTTAATTTGTTTAACAACATTTCCGCTCCACCAAAAACTTACCATGATCAAGTTTTGTACCATACAACTTCACAACGATGGTTGTATTTCCCTTACACATTCATCGAGATCGTCATAAACGAATTTTTACTCACTGTTTTAAGCACTTTTAAAACAGGAGTTATCACCTGAGGTTTTTAATATGTACTACATAGGAACAATGCAATCAACACTTTTCCAATGTTCTGCTGTAGATTTTAAAACCACAAATGTTGATCTTGATGTTTTCCCATAGCGAGTTTAAATTAATTTTTGACACGAATGTAAGAGTTTTGCCCATAAAGTTTTGGCAAATGTATGTGAGTAAACAGATCTTTTGTCTTCAAATTTGCCTTGTAAAAACTGTAGAACTTCATACATGTGAAGTTGCACCGCCCTCTGCTGTCCAAGAAAAAAAATCAATGTAAGTTCAGTTACTCAAAATCCTGGGTCTCACCATCAGGCATGATCTTTCTTGGACAAACCATATTTCAAAGCTGGGCTCCAAAGCCAGTCACTGTCTGGGCATACACCATCGTGCAAAGTCCTTCCTAAGCACACCTGAACTCCTATCCACCGACAAGACCTTCATCCACAGCTTGATAGAGTACTGCTCTCCCCTCTGAGTTTACCCCCCTGCCTCACACCTTGCTCAGCTTGATGCCGTGGAAAGGAGGACCTTCAAAATCATTGGAATCTCCTGTGCTGAGCGGAATCGATGGGCCTATCAGTTTCCAATCGCAGACAGGTCGGTGGTCTCTCTGTCTTCTACCACCTCTTTTCTGGTCTTGCACTCTGTTTTTTGTGCTTTGTCTGCTTCGGATTTCTCCTGGGCGCACATGGTCCACCATCAACCTTCTTCTGGTGAAACGACCTAAATCTAGGATCATGGCTCACCTCCACTCATTTGTCCCTCTTTTTTCCTGCCTGTGGAACAAACTTCCACATTCTCTTCAATCTCATTCTTCACTCCAGGTCTTGTCCACCATCCTCTCAACAGTTGTCCACCACCCTCTCAAATAATCCCCAATCCAAAACCATTATCTATCCTACCCTTACTCCCCACCCCCACCCCAAGCCCTTCTCCTTCCAAACTGTCAGTTTACCCTCCTGTGAGTTTCCTTCTGGATTCATATTGTTCTTTTCTGCCCTACTCCCAATTCCTACCCATACCCATTGTTTCCTTCTATCTTGGCCTTTAACTCCACAGTTGCCCCCCCCCCATAACACCCTCCCTTCTCTCTATCTCTCTCAACTGTTCCTTTATCCTGTTATGTCCTAATCCATTTCAGTGTACTAGCTCTTCCACAAGCCTGATCTATGTATCTCAAAAATAAAAATGGTGGTAGCCACCCTGGTCCATAGGTGTGAGCACAGTGCAGGCACCCCAGGAAGTGCTGCAACCACTCGTAACCGCACAGCAGGATGCGTGCTCCCATCAAAACCGCTCAAGCTGATCCGCACACCTCCTCTTATATACCGCTCAACACCACACCACAGCCACCTGAGCTTGGTGCAGGTGCCCCAGAAAGTGCCACAACCCCTCGTGACACACTGTGATCCTGTACATCAACAAATTTAAAACATAAAAGGCTGCTGCAAGTCATGCATATCCTCGAATGAAGCTATTGGTCTAAAAGCTGAGCAATCATTTTTGATTTATGAAAGTATTTTTCAGTGACCTTCTTCTCCAGAATCACCAAAATGATCGATAGGAAACTTCACAGACATCATCGATGGATTCGGGTGCGAGAAGTTTGGGAATGACAAGTATATCTATAAAATAAGTGGCCAGCACAGACCAATCAAAATCGACTACTTGTGGCTTGCTTTATGTAAGTTATAAGTGATGTTGATTGTGATTTCATCATTTGCGATAATCTCGTGTGAATCTCTCCTTATCGCCCAATATGGCGTCCATTCCTTCTGAAACACGATTTCCTATTTCAAGAAGAAAAACAATTTTTTGAGATGATTGTTTAACAACAAAATGTTATATTTGAAGGTGTCTCATGGTTCCTTCTTTCAATTCTCGATTTAATTACTGCGAAGAAGTATTGATCGTTTCTGCTAGCAACTGTAGTTTGGTGTTTTACTTGGTGTTATCAATAATACCCGTTTCCAATGGGAGCAAAATATGGTGTCAATAATATCCGTCCCTCCTCGAGGTCCTTCTTTTTCTTTGCGTGATGGAAGGACTGATGTGGCTACTTCCAGGAGTGAAAAAATGCATCAATACACACTTCCTCCAGCAGGGTCATTGGTTAAACCACTTTCACATTCTCCGTATACAGGTGAAAATGGCAAGTCGTCTCCCCATTTTTGCCGGTTGAGATTATTTTGTATTCATGACAGGTCCCTGGGTACCACAGGCAATGTGGTTAAATTGACGTACAAAATGAGGACTGAATGGTCAAAGCCATGTCTACTGGGTGTTAAAAGGGTTAAAAACGCTTTCAAATAATTGTGGTAGTGGTGGTTGAGTGGGCTTTCATGTCAGTGGCCCCATTAAACGGGTGCTCTCTGGGTTGGAAACCCTGACGTGTTTGTCTGTTACTGGATCTGAGGGTTGTTCCCATGCCTGCAAAATGAGAGTCCAGGCCATGTCCAGCAATCTGCAATGCTGACCCCATGATACACTATCATGGAAATCCCACACGCTTTGTCCTTTTACATATTGTTTAACTCGTGAATTAATTTAAATGTGACCCTTTGTGGGTTCGTCTGTATTATTTTGTGGGTTCGTCTGTATTCTTTTGTGGGTTTGTTCTTTTTTTGGAGAATATTTAAATATCCCTTAGCAGGGCCAGATGTATGCAAGGGCAACTGGGGCACTTGCCCCAGGGCATCCATCACCCAACATGTACTTTGGGGCCTCCACTACACAAGGGCTCATCCAGGATTATTAATTGTTGTTGTGAATTATAACTTATTAACCAGCGGAGCAAATTTGATCCAAAAATTGGGCATTCAATGGGTGTTTGGCAAGTTTAGTTGGAAATTGTTTCGCTAATCTGGTCCGCCCGCATTCACTTGTTCGAGGGATTTTTACTTTCAGTGTTTGTGGAATCCAATACCAGGAACATATGGAGCAATGCTTCTCGTGTCGTTACTTATAGTTCCATGACTTCAATTAAATCAAATGTAGCTTGGATGTTGTAACAGTAATACAATTTTTTTTAAGGCTAATCGGACACTAGGCCAATCTTCTTTTATCTGGAACCCATTGATGGTTAAAAAAAAAAATAATCCCACAACAACACTCCGGGAATTATGTATTTTATCCAATAATGTAACTTGTGGAGCCTGCAATGTTCTTAAGGCAACCATACAGATGGAAAATTGAATAGGGGTGCCACAGAATAAGATATGAGAGTTCAGGGTGCCATCAGTGAAAAAGGTTGAAAACCACTGCTTCACTTCATCGTTGGTGGCAAAAAGGGTCACCACCACCCATATGTGCCCTGAAGTGTCCACCACCATAAATGTAGCGCTGTTCCTTAGAGGAATAATCTTTTCTGTTATAGAATCGATGGAACATTCGGTAAGCTAAAAAAATTAATATAATATGTTTCCTTATTAGGAACTCTAAAGAATGAGGCCGCTAGGTCTATCCAACCTGTGCAAAGGTTTCCAAGTTGCAGTTGTTTGTCAGTGCTCTATGCTCTTTAAATTCTGAACATCAAGGAAGAAGCACGTACCATTTTAAAGTCTTATTGGTATGACTCCCCAACCTCCAGGGTTGGAACTGCTGACACTCGAAGAAAACGCTTCAACCATTACACCGCCAAATCTGGTTTTGTTTTGGAATTATTTTTCGTTTTTGGGAGGAAACCTGTTTATGCGAGTCCAGCCCAGTTTCATTTGAAGGGTGTGTTCCATTTGCAAGTGCCAGTTAGCTGAGATAGACCTTATTAGTCAGGGAGCACTGGGGTTTTGGTGGACTCTTCATACTATATTTGGTTTCCTTATGTTTTTTTCAAACTTCAGCCCTTCCTGAACAATATTCCAGAGGGCAACCATCTGAGATCAGTGTACCTCACTGTGAAAACTGCGTTTACATTTATAATGCAGGGGTTTCCGAGAGCCGATTCAGCGATTATATGCAATTTCCCCATACATTCAACAAAAATAATGCTACTAATCAAAATTTGGTGTCAAAATGACCAGAATGATGAGGCACATGGCATAAAAGAAACAAAAGGTGGACATATGATATTTTATTCAAATGAGAGACACAATAATGAAAACATTTTGAGAAAATGTCTTTGGGGTTAGCCATTCGCATCATATAAAAATGACATTATCGAAATCAATACTCAATAACATTATAAGGTTGAAGAAAAGATTCCATAAAGCTCGGAACAAGTGTGTATCTACCCTCAGAAGAGCCAGAAAACAACGTCTTTCGAATCTCAAGTCTGAACTGTCAAACTTCTCTCCCTCCTCCAAATCCTGGTGGCATCTAATCAAATCTGTTTCTGGTGTATGTTCCCCCTCCATCCCCTCCCTTACCTCAGATGACCGCACTGCTGATACCGGACGTGAAAAGGCTGAATACCTAAACTCGGTGTTTGCATCGAAATCTTGTGTCCGAAACCCATCGCTTTCTGTAGCCACCTTACCCAGTCGCACCCAACTGTCCCTGGACTCTGTGTCCTTTTCTCCTGACAAGGTGGAGAGCTTGCTGTCAAATCTCGACTCAGATTCTGCACCCGGTCCAGACGGTATCAGCCCACGTGTCCTAAAAACCTGCTCTGCTGCTCCTGATCACCCTCTCTCTCTCTGTTCTATTCACCCTCTCATTTGCCCAAGGTCATCTGCCATCTGCTTGGAAATCTGCTAACATCACTGCCCTGCATGAAAAAGGTGCAAAAACAGATCCCTGCAACGACAGACCAATCAGCCTTCTCCCAATCATGAGCAAGGTTATGGAATACATCATCGCTTCAGACACTAAATCCTTCCTCTTCTCCAATGGCTTGATTTCCGATCATCAATTTATATTCAGACCAGGTCACTCTACCTTGGATATGCTGCTTCTGCTCTCCCAACAATGGATGGAGGTACTCAATGCCAGACATGAAATCAGAGCCATATCCTTCCACATATCGCATACTTTTGACACGGTCTGGCACCCTACCCTGCTCACCAAACTCTCTTGTTATGGTATCCAAGGCCATCTCCACTCATGGCTCCGAGACTTCCTCTTCTGTTGCAGCCAACGTGTGGCCCTAAATGGAGTTCTCTCATCCCCTCTTCCTGTGCTGGCTGGAGTTCCTCAAGGTAGCGTTCTGGGTGCTGTTCTTTTTCTGGTTTTCATCAATGATCTCTCCGACTCTCTGGAAAATCCTCTTTATCTCTTTGCTGATGTTTACACCCTCTGTCATCCGTCAGACCGGCAAGCCGCAGCTTCTTCGCTCTCTGAAGATCTGGATAAAATCACAAACTGGTCCAACATGTGGAACATGTCTTTCAATCCTGACAAATCTCACACTCTCACGATGTCTCTCCGAAAGGACCGTTTAGAACCCCACCCCACCCCCCCCCCCATCTACTTTCCCAACAATCCTGTGGAAGGAGTCCTTTCATTCAAGCTTCTGGGTCTCACTATCTGCCATGATCTTTCCTGGGAAGGCCACATTTCCAACCTGGCCTCCAAAGCCAGTCGCCGACTGGGAATCCTCCATCGTGCATAGTCCTTCCTTGGCCCACCTGAACTCCTGACCACATACAAAGCTTTCGTCCACAGTCTGATGGAGTACTGCTCTCCCATCCGGGCTGGTGCTCCTGCCTCTCACCTTTCTCAGCTTCACACTGTGGAAACCAAGGCATTTAGGATCATTGGTATCTACTGTGATGAGGCTGTCTTTGACCCTCTCACTCCCTCTCACACCGCAGGTAGGTTGGTGGTCTTTCTGTCTTCCACCGTCTCCTTTCTGGTGTCGCCCTCCCCCCCTCCCCCCCCCTGTTGTGTCCGCGATATGTCCCACCATATTTCCACAGAGCGTTCAACGTCCGCCAACAATCCCCTTTTGGTAAAACTACCAAAATCATGAATCACTGCTCACCTTCACTCTTTCATGCCTCTTTTTCCCCTGCATTTGGAATAAACTCATGGAAAGCAAACCCAACTGAGGGCAATCTCAGTTCCTTCCACAAAGCTCGGAACAAGTGTGTATCTACCCTCAGGAGAGCCAGAAAACAACATCTTTCTCATCTCAAGTCTGAACTCTCAAACCTCTCTCCCTCCTCAAAATCCTGGTGGCGTTTAATCAAATCTGTTTCTGGTGTATGTTCCCCCTCCGTCCCCTCCCTTACCTCAAATGGCCGCACTGCTGATTCCACACGTGATAAAGCTAAATGTCTAAACTCTGTGTTTGCAGCTAAATCTTGTGTCCTAAACCCATCACTATCTCTACCCACTTTACCCAGTCGCACCCAACTGTCCCTGGACTCTGTATCCTTTTCTCCTGACAAGGTGGAGAGCTTGCTTTCAAACCTCGAGTCAGATTCTGCAACCGGTCCAGACGGCATCAGCCCACGTGTCCTCAAAGCCTGCTCTTCTGCTCTTGCTCACCCTCTCTCTGTTCCATTCACCCTCTCATTTGCCCAAGGTCATCTGCCATCTGCTTGGAAATCTGCTAACATCACTGCCCTGCATAAAAAAGGTGCAAAAACAGATCCCTGTAACTACAGACCAATCAGCCTTCTCCCAATCATCAGCAAAGTTATGGAATCCATCATCGCTTCAGACATGAAATCCTTCCTCTTCTCCAATGGCTTGATTTCCAATCATCAATTTGGTTTCAGACCAGGTCACTCAACCCTGGATATGCTGCTTCTGCTCTCCCATCAATGGATGGAGGTCCTCAATGCCAGACAGGAAATCCGAGCCGTATCCCTGGACATATCACGTGCTTTTGACACAGTCTGGCACCCTGCCCTACTCACCAAACTCTCTTCCCATGGTATTCAAGGCCATCTCCACTCATGGCTCGCAGACTTCCTCTCCTGTCGCAGTCAACGTGTGGCCCTAAATGGAGTTCTTTCATCCCCTCTTCCTGTGCAGGCTGGAGTTCCTCAAGGTAGCGTTCTGGGCCCTGTTCTTTTTCTGGTTTTCATCAATGATCTCTCCGACTCTCTGGAAAATCCTCTATTTCTCTTTGTCGACGACTCCACCCTCTGCCGTACCATCTGTCATCCCTCAGACCGGCAAGCAGCAGCTTCTTCGCTCACTGCAGATCTGGATAAAATCACAAACTGGTCCAACACGTGGAAATGTCTTTCAATCCAGACAAATCTC
>NC_140962.1:75814024-75939024 GCF_056783735.1 Eptatretus burgeri | reverse complement strand
CAAAAAGATCGTGTTTTTTTGGTGTGGAGGCTGTTGCGCGGGAAGCATACTTGTTGTTGTGCTGATTCGATCGTGTTTTTCATCGTGTCTTGGAGCCTTGCTGAGCCTCGTGCCTCACCTTGGTTGACTCTGGGGTTCTGCTGACTCGGAGTACGGGGTCGAACGGCGGGCGGACCTGCCTCCCTCTCCTGCTCGCAATTTGGCGCCAGAACTGGTTCCCTGGTGGCTGTGAGCGGACTTGGGCCAGGACCAGGAGGTCGACAGCACCACGGTTTCTCCTGCCCCCCTGATGAGAGCAAGGCCAGCTCGTCCGACGTCGATCCAGGGACAGTTGCGTCCACACCACGGTCCAGCCTGATCACCAGAAGTAGCTACGTTGTGTGTGTGTGTGTGTGTGTGTGTGTGTGTGTGTGTGTGTGTGTGTGTGTGTGTGTGTGTGTGTGTGTGTGTGTGTGTGTGTGTGTGTGTGTACTTGGCGCCTTAGAGGGTTTGAGATCTGTATATTCATTGGAATTGTCTGTGTTTTCCCCATGCTCGATCCCACACCATCCCGTCGAATCGCCCCGGATCCCTCTTCTTGCCAAGTCTTGTTATTTCTGGTTAATAATAAAAACAAATAAACATCATCAACTCAGTGAAAAGCGACTCGTGCCACCTTCCTCGTCCTGTTTGCGGTAGAGCGATTAGAACCGCCATGTTTGGGTTATAAATAAATAAACCGCCTCCATCGTTTCGGCTCATTCTACGTTGGCGGGACTGTTCAAGTCCCGTGGACGTCACAATATTCATGCTCTGCCTATGTCTTGCGTCCTCTCCGCTGGGAGGGGGCAAGGGCGGCTCTTCCCTGTCTGGCAGAACAGTGGTCATGTGTGGAGAAAGCAGGGTTTTTACCGTCACACTTGGAGTGTTTAAAATAAAGTCAAAGTGATTTAAACCTCTGGGTATTGGAAGCTACCTGGAGCATTCTTTCATCAAAGAATCGGGACACAAAGGCCGTTCCAGGATTGTAAAAACCTGACTTCACGTTTGTCTCGCTGCCGGGAGGAAGGAGAGCCGCCATGTTAAGCTTGCTTCACATGCGATCTGTCGCTGGCTCTCAGAGTTCATCCAACTCTTCCAGGTCTTCGCTCTTGTTGAAGGCCAAAGCAGCCGAGGCCTCTGTCAGAGCTGCCGAGGGATGTAAATCGAACGAAGCTCGATTGCATCTCGAACAGCAACAGATGCAGCAATGATCAAAAGCTCCGCAGCAACAGATGCATCTTGAACAACTGAAGTGGGAGGAAGAAAGTTTCGTGACTCGGGCTCATTTGGAGGCGATGTCTGATGCTCTGTGTTGGGGCAAATTCAACAATATTTTGGCAGCTGGATTTTACATACTTTCTGGGAGAAAGGACTTTCCCGGCAGTGTGAAGCACTTCGATGAGGTCAGGGGTCCAAGCAATTTTCTCTTGGGACAGGCGGCCAGCCACAGTGTCGTCTCATGGGGCGAGAGTAAGCTTGAACATCTGGAGATAACGCAAACTAGGACTTTGTTAGCACCATTAAAGGATCAAAGGCTGGACACTTTTTCTGGAGGTGCACATGCAGATAATGTGGAGATGTGGTGGGGCTGGCTGCTGCAGTGCCTTGATGCCACACCTGACCTAGGATAGTGATGGAAGAAGGGTCAATGACAGTCTTGGATGCTGACAAATTTAAGCAGTTGGATTGGAGTGCATCTTGCAGTCGTTTCCAGTTGACTAACAGTTTGTCTATGCTTGCTCCACCGCAGTAGATATCATCAGCGAGTTTGGCCACAACACCCTCCTCCAATAGATTTCCAAGTAAGCAACATGTTAGTTCTTCTCGTGCAGTTTCAGAGCCACGCATATCCATAGCGGATCAGGTGTAGACCTGAAAACCATGGAAAGGAGTTGCAACACCACAATATTCATTGACCCTTGAGATAGGGCGATTTGATAAAAGGCATTAGTCAAATCAGTAGTGATAATGTGCTTCCATCTCCCAATTTCTCGAAGAGTTGAATCGACATCAGGCATCAAGGAAGACTGGGATTTTCTATATCGACCAACTTCGGCAAACACTGTGACTAGTCGGAACCCGCCACTGGACTTCTTAGCTAGGAAAGATGGGTTGAGGTACTCAACGTTGACTCCTGCGTCTTCTGGTTTAATGAAGACACCCATATCTTCCAGTTCATCAAATGTACATTATTGTTCTGCGAGGTTGTTGTGACAATACAAAGGCAGGCGACCCTTACGTTGAGGGGGCTGGACAGGACCCATGCTAGCTACCGATTAGAATGGACCAAATGCACCATTATACCCTTTGGCCTGAAGTCGAAGATGTCATCATATTCTTGGCGAAGGGTCTGAAATTCACGTCTAATATCCAGGGCAAAGTTATTGTCTGGGTCAAGTGTAACACTGGCAGAGTGGAGGCTTGGAGTTGTTTTCATTGGGTTCGGCTGAGTTTGGGTGGGTGAGGGGGTGCAAGTCTCACCGGTGATGTTTGAGGGCATGAAGATGGGACAGATTTGACAAAAGTGTTCATGAGATTTAATGATTTGAGGGTCATCGGTCGAGTTGGCAATGCAGATCTTGCCGGATACACATGATATGGGATTTTTTTTAGGGGGGGGGAGGTGGTGGGAATATTTAAGATGAAGGACAATGAGCCGGAAAGTCACTGCAAGGTTCAAAGGCATATGAAGAATCATATAAATTATCAGGGACGTCTCACCGGGCCATACAGTTATGGTTTGTGGAGGGGCACGAGGAAAATGGGCACGGCGAATGGTATGGTGAGTGGGAGATCGGTCAGATGAATCGTATTGGTATATGAACCTATCATTGAGGATGATGTGGCATTTAGCCGGGCGAACAGAAATGTCATTCAGCTCCAAGAAAGGTGTTCCTACTAGGACATCAACATCCAGATTTTCAACGACAAGGCCTTTGAAGGTAAACTTTCAATCATCCCGGGTCATGACAAAACTGACTTCACCGAGTATGTGAGTGGTGAGGAGCCATCAGCCTGGTGTGCTGACTGAGAATTCTTTCTCATGGGTAGACCAATATGTTTGGTGGTCGATAGGCCCATCATGTTTTCAGTGGCTCCACTGTCAATTATGGTACAGATAGTGTGGTGATCGTAAAATGTGTCCAAGTAAGGTGACTGACGTACTTGAATTCTATACCCAGGGGTGGAGTACGTATCATAGTCATCTGGAGAGGTGATGGGGAGGGGGGGTCTTCCACTTCCTCATCATCATCATCATCAGAGAGGTCTAAGATGTTGAATATTTGTCTCGTCTTGGCCATATATTTACTATCTTGCTCAAGGAGGTAGCTACACTCGCTAAGAAAATTGTGGTTTGCATGCCCCCACTTGGTGACATCATGGGCAGAATATTTGGGAGCACTGTGAAAGTTTATATTTCGGTTTTGGAGTTGATGTTGTCGGTAGAAAGACAGCTCTTTTTTGACTTTTGGAAAGATGGGCCCATATGACTGTTGCATCATCACAGGAACGTATTTTGTCTAATAAGGATGTGAGGGCGAGGGAGATTTCCAATTTAATGGACGCCAATGTATGGGAACGTAGTTCAGTCCCATAATGTTGTTTGACTGTTTTCGGCAGCATCGGGTGGATTAGTTGAAGCCAGCTGAGGACGACAACATTTTAGAGGGATGGAGTTAGCTCCTCGTCATCTGCAGGAACTTCACCATGGTACGAGACGCATCTGTCACCGCGTAGCAGACTGTCGTCGATAAAAGCCGTTAAGCACTGGCACAGGGCTTCTGGTTCTAAATCGATGTCAGACAAACCTAGGAAATGTGCGCCGGTCAACTGAAAACTGAAACACAGGTGGATGACTTGCTATAAATGCACTACGGAGGTATAATCATGGAGGATCGTGTTGTGAGCAATGACTGGCCAATAATTGGCTACTTGACCGAGCATCATCTCCTCTGCATTGACTTTTTGCTGAGCTGGGCGGCAATTGGTTTGATTGATATCTTCATCCAATCATCGGTGAACCCCTGGAGAGGTGTAGCTATCGTTTTCTTGAGCCATTGTGAGCCGGTCACAAGAAATGGAGCGATACTTGGGTCTAGGGATAATGTGTACTGGAGATTTTGTTTCCAGTTTTCACAATAATTTATTGTCTCAGATTTTGTAAGGCACCACTTTTTGGGGGCCCACTGTGAGTTTTCCATCGTCGTACTTGTAGATAACAATGCTACTCACAGAAACCAGGTCGACGGCTGTCGCTCAAGTTGTTTGCACTCAGGTGGTACGTCACACGTTGTGAAGATCAAAAATCACGAGGCCTTCGGCTGCAGCAGGTTCCAGCAGCTGAAAGGCTGGAACCTCTGGTCAAAATCGCTGCCACCACGCCAGTTAGCTTAGAGAGACCTCAGCGTGTTCTCAATTCATCGGATCACACACAGCACGCCGTTTCCGAGAACAGGTCGAGCTTTCATGAGAGCTCAAGCAAAACACACTGAGCCGGCGAAATCAGAGAGCGAATGAATAATCACGAGTGACGAAAGTCAAACAGGGCATGCACAGGACATCTTCAGGTGACGTCACGTCCTATGCAGGAAAACAAGACAAATCAATACTGGAGAAGCAGCTTGCTGTTGCTTTCCAAGCCAGTCATTACGCATCAATCGCTTTGCAAGCCGCTCAGCAAGTGATTAAGAGAGGTGTTTCGTCATGTTAGCAAAAATGGCCGCCGTAGTGGGATTCAAAAAGACACCACAACCAATAAGCTTAAAGCGTTCAAAACCACTAGCAAGTTGTCTGTACCCGCATGGGATTCTAAACGGGGTCGCGATGAAGGTGGCAAAAACGCAAATGGCGCAACTATTCGGATTTATTGCCACATCTGATGTAATTTAAATGCTGTAATGGCGGCGAGGTGCTCCACTTGAAACTGTTTGTTGGATATATGCAGCTTTTTGATGTCTTGTATATTTGTATTTGTGTAAAAGCCAGTGGCCAATTGTAAATTAACAGTAGGAAGATAACATTAAACATGAGCTTGATTCAATCATGTCAGTTGTCTATCGTCTGGGTTCGATCTCTGAGGGAATCTGATATTACCAGGATCTGTGGACTATCTCGAGGACCTATATCTTAATACAGGGTGGGGCATTTATATCTGACGGTTTTATTATCCTTATAATTTTTTTGTTTCTAAACCAAATAAAATAAAATTGCTGCATAACATAGGCACGTACTTTATGTTTTTAAAATCAATTTTGATTCTTTATTTCTTAAAAAAATCACATCAGACAAATAGGCCCCTTTCGAATTCGTGCATTCACGACCGGATAATCATATTGTTCATTACCGCAAGTAATGTCTCTTGATAAATAGAGCGGATGGTTTCAGTGATGTTTGCCTTCAATTCATCGATCGATGTTGGATGTTCCTTATAAACTCCACCCTTCAGAAATCCCCAGAGGAAGAAATCTGGTGGAGTTAAATCTGCCAAATCAAAGTGTGCCTCATCTGTCATGATGACCTTGTTTGTGAAATTGGCATGCTCATCGAATTTTAAAAAAAAAAACAATTTAAAATTTTTTTAAAAAGGCACATCGCATTTAACGTGCTCCACCATTAAAAACTTTCAAGTGTTATCTGTAAAACAAAGAAAACAATAATTAGTTATGCCAAGACTGCTTCCGGCAAGAAAGATTGCAAATATGTCAGTATAAATGCCCCACCCTGTATATTTCCCAATTGATATGCCATCTATCTATAATTCCAGAAATGTGTGTGTGTGTGTGTGTGTGTGTGTGTGTGTGTGTGTGTGTGTGTGTGTGTGTGTGTGTGTGTGTGTGTGTGTGTGTGTGTGTGTGTGTGTGTGTGTGTGTGTGTGTGTGTGTGTGACCGCTGTTTATCGACAACCACTGGTCCGATCTAATTGAAACTCACCAGGTATATTACTGGGGACCTGAGTATGTGCCTTTTCAAGGTTTGATATTAATCGGACAAGTGGTTCCCAAGTTATGGCCATTTATTTACCAAACCAATGACAGGACACGGTGCTATGACGTCATGATTGACGTCAAAATTTATTAATTTTTCTGCACGTACGGCCACGCATGTACGGGCATGCACTAGTTCAGGGGTCTCCAACCTTTTTAGACGGAGGGCCACAAAACCAAAGTGGTGAGGGGCGGAGGGCCGCTCCCAAAAAAAGGATGTTAAATTCCGAAAAAATATATATATATATATAATTAATATGCGGAAATTTAAACAAAAATTAGTGCTGAATATATTTTTCTTGCCAACGAATATGATAAATGAATAATCGTGTTAAAAACACATGTGTCTAATATGAATCAAAATCATAATAAAAATTACAGAACACTTTGATCATTGACCCTGACAAATTGGCAGTGTCGTGGGCCGCATTGTAATGTAAACTTCATATGGCACCGTGGGCTGCATAAATCCGTCTAAGGGGCCGCATGTGGCCCGCGGGCCGCAGGTTGGAGACCCCTGCACTAGTTCCTCTAATGGGAGCTCATTACAGTTGACTTCCGAGTGAACACATTCACGATGGTCGTTAAAAACCGCACATCTTTCGAAAAAAAACATGAGAACACGTATTCAGGTTCTCTGGATTTAATCAATGTGGAATATCTGCATTGAAAGGCTTTGTGCACGACGTCACAAAGTGCACCACACCCGGATGGACGTAAGCATTCGTTGGTGGACGTTAAAGATCCCATGGTGTACCTCGTGTAAAGTAAGCGCGTTATAATACCGGAACACCTTCTCCAGCCCGACCCCACAAGGTGGCAATAATTAAAACCCCGAAATAGGGAATTGAACGTTCTCGCCCTTGACGGACACCGGAAGTAGCCAGAATGACATATTTAGGACCCGCCCATTTCTGGAAGGATTATTGCCATTGACGTTGCACGCCTCATTGTGACGCAACCGCACGGCCCCTTCTCGAGGAACCCGCCGCCATGTTGCTCTGCCCGGCAAATGATTCAGCTTGGCGCGCGTTGCGTGATGTTTATGTGAGAAAGTGTTCGCATCGAATGTGACTCTCAACTCAAAATTAACATTTAATACTCAAGATCTCCCGAAAATTTAGCACGCGAGCCGAAATGTAACATCCTCTACGAGTGGGCCTCCCAAGATGGCGCTTGGTGGCGACAAAATAGCAATCTTGTATACAGTTCAATGATTGGTGTCGCCGTTTATTGTTTTAAAGATTTAAATTTGTGTCGCCGTTTATAGTTTTACAATCAATGTCAAAAAATATTATATTTCGTATCTTCAAATTGTTATGTTATATCTCACGTCAAAGAACTCTTACAATATTAGGGTTAATATTTAAATAAAGCAGATTTCTTCCCCCCCCCCTTCCCCCGAGTCGCTCGTGTCAGCTGACCGTTGCTGACCAATGGCGACGTGGCACGGACTTGAGGGCCGCACTTCAACTGAGCATGTTCAAAAGACTTCTTCTTCTTCGTCCATTTCTGCTTCTTCTTCCTCGTCGGCGTTGAATTGGAGGTTGAGGTATCTCCGGTGTGACCTCCAAACGCCCGATTTTCGGCCGCTCCTTGTTCACTCGTCGCTGTGTCGTCCAAGCAGCCAGTACCATGTATTCCTGTGCAAAACTGATGTCGTGCGCTGCGTTGGTATGATTTTTTTTAAACACATTTTCTCGTTCGACATTTTGGGATTGGTGATTTTGAGGCCTTGATGTTCCATCGGCGCCTTGTTCATTCGCAATCCCGTCCGATGTTTATTTTAAATCCCCGTTTTTAACGTTCATGGATGCCATGTGGAGTTTTATTTTCTTGATGATATTTTGTTGTGCCCCGAATAGTTGTCGATTTTATTTTTTTTTCCTTTTGACCTCTATACTGTCCTTTACACCTGCTGTCCCCGCTCGTTGGCGTTCGTCGGGGTTCATTTGGGGGTTGTTGGAGACATTCGGTGTAAAAAATAATTTTGGGGTTTTCAATGCGATTTCCTTGATGTGTGAACCCGAACCTGCTCGGTTCTGACTCGAACGTGTGCGACACGACTCGTGTCCTGGTGGAGGTCACGCACTCACCTTTTTTGAGTTCGGTTCGATTCCCGACCCCATTATATATTGTCGGATCTGTACTTTTCAGCAAGGTATCTGTCTCGATGTTTCGTCCCTTGGACGGACGTTAATCTGGCTGTTCTGTCTCTGTGAGCTTTGGACCTCGGCGTTTTTCAATTAAGAGCAGGTGAGTAATTGGCGGTGTCCTGGACAAATTACAAATTCTTGTCGAGAACACGATTGGGAAGGCAATGGCGAACAATCCAGCATAACCCTTGACACGTGACTGCTTTGCGCCTTGGGTTGGATATATGGTACATGTTGATTAATATTCCATGTTCCAATCAATCAGTCTTAAGATGATGAGGAGGAGGGAGAGGAGGAATATTAATAATAGGAATTTTTATTTATCACGAGCAAATATCACCCGTCGCTTCGCTGACGGGAATACTAAAAGGGGGAGGGAGAAAGAGGGGGGGAGAGGTAGTGGAGGGGAGGGACGCAAGGATGGCTGGGGGATCGAGGAGGGGTGGGGTAAGGGAAGGCAAACAAGCAGTGGAGCGACAATTACTGCTCAGACGTGTCCAGAGAGGAACACCGTCCAGACACATCTGGAGCCAAGCTGGCCAGAGACAAACCCTGCCCAGACACATCCAGAGACAAACACCATCTCGACATAACCACTCTAGATATGTCCAGAGACAGAGATCAGGTGGGAGGTGGGTGCTGCACTGTATTGGGAGGGGGTAGAGGAAGAATGGAAAAGTGTTATGCTTTATCTCTCTCACACACACATACACATACACATACACACACATACACACACACATACACACACACATACACACACACATACACACACACATACACACACACACACATACACACACACATACACACACACATACACACACACATACACACACACATACACACACACATACACACATACACATACACACACACCTGATATTGGCAACAACCCAAAAACCATGAGTAGCTTTCCCTGAAAAACAGTGCTGCATTTATATAGACGTTTCAGTGATGTGTTCACAAACATTAATCTTTATAAACAAATGCGTGAGATGGGTGGAAAAAACATTTGGCTCGGTAATTTAGAAAACTCGTTAATATGGGAAACGACTCGGAAATCAGGTGTAATTTCACAACTACTCACTCGGGCAGCGGCGCACGAACCATTCGCTCAGTATGAGGGAGCATGAACCACTTGCTCTGAATGACGTTGTGGGCAAAAGCGTCCACAGTGAGTGAACGATTCACTCGGAAGGATGTAGCACGGTATCGCTATCAACTGTAAGGTGCTCAGCAAGTGGCTTAAGCACTCCAATGAAATGGTTGATGAACCGTTGTCCAGGCTGGTGCTGCATGTCATATATATATATATATATATATATATATATATATATATATATATATATATATATATATATATATATATATATATATATATATATATATATATATATATATATATATATATATATATGATCTCTTTAACTTTAAAACCAGTCTTCACCTCACACACATCAGTTAACGAAATAAAATGAATTCATTCAGATGGTGACTGCAAGCAACCAAAACAAAAGAGTTGTAGCTTGATGCAGAACAACCCTGGAGACATTGCAAAGTTCAATCTCCCATTAAATTAACATTACAGAAAATCCACCATCTTGCCTGCTCATCTGTGCACGCGTCACGTGGTTCATCGGTTCGGAGTCCGCGCAAACATTATAACTTTTTTTTTTTAAAACGTCTGTTTTTTTTCCAGATTCCCTGTAGAGCACCTCACGAAACCTCCAAAAATTATAGATGTACAGATCTGGCAGATGCTATGGATAGGCAGTTCCTCTGGGGGACAGGGCGCAAGGTCGAGTAGTAAATGCATTAAATCGTATAGCTCAATGAAGATGTTTAATGTTGGTACGTTCCAAAATATATTTTTTGTTCACTCAATATAGTTCTCCAAACAGAAGAAAAATATGTTTCATGCTTTGGAAATGTCATATTTTCTTATGTATATGGAGGAGGGAATATAGCCTTGCTTATTTAAAGTAAAGAGGTATATCGGCTTAGTTATAAGACTCGTTATTCCTTGAAATTATCAGATTTCACGACAGATTTCGACACTTATTTAGTCCGGATGATATCGGATCCTTAAAACCGAAATAAAAATTTGATGATCCACTTTAGTCCGTGAGAGTAGATAGTGGTAACATTGAATCATACAATGCATGAAATCGCTCCAAGCAACCAATTTGAAAACTACAGCACTTACAAAAGCGATCTATACAGTGATTCGTAGCAATGATGGACATAGCTTTCATAGTTGGCGGTGGGGTATTCGATAATATGAGTGAGGAAAGTGGAAAAAAAAAAAAAAAAAACCATATCATTGCGGCCTGTTCCAAGTCAAGGCATGGTTGAGCAGGCCAAAAAACATGGAAAACACCTTTATCAGGAAACACCTTAAGACCCCAGAGAGTGAGGTGGCTGAGGATCGCCTGATGAAGGATAAAATTAAATAAGGCCGTTTGTTCTCTTCAAGAGGAGTGTTTTAATTAACCCAAACACCCAATTTTCATTCGTGCACTTCCTTTGAGTTTTCTTGGTATGCATGCAAAGTTTCAGGCTGCAAGGTTTTATTGTTTTGGTGTTATGGAGGATACACACACACACACACACACACACACACACACACACACACACACACACACACACACACACACACACACACACACACACACACACACACACACACACACACACACACACACACACACACACACACACACACACACACACACACACACACACACACACACACACACACACACACACATACACACATACACACATACACACATACACACATACACACACACACACACACACACACACACACACACACACATACACACATACACACATACACACATACACACATACACACATACACACATACACACATACACACATACACACATACACACACCCTGACATTTATTGATATAGACAAAGCACATTCCATTAGATCAGAGTGTCTAAGCCAACATTGAAGTACAACAGCATGCACTGAATTTTCATCAAATCTGTTCGAAACTTTTGTTGGGGGTGGTGTCGTCGGCTTTCGTAGTAGTCGGTGGCGGGGTGTCATCGGCTTTTGTAGTAGTCGGCGGCGGGGTGACATCGGCTTTCGTAGTAGTCGGCGGCGGGGTGTCGTCGGCTTTCGTAGTAGTCGGCGGCGGAGGGTGTCGTCGGCTTTCGTAGTAGTCGGCGGCGGAGGGTGTCGGCTTTCGTAGTAGTCGGCGGTGGCGGGTGTCGGCTTTCGTAGTAGTCGGCGGCGTGGTGTCGTCTGCTTTCGTAATAGTCGGTGGCAGGGTGTTTGCTTTCATAGTAGTCGGCGGCGGGGTGTCGTCTGCTTTCGTAGTAGTCGGCGGCGGGGTGTCGGCTTTCGTAGTAGTCAGCGGCGTGGTGTCGTCGGCTTTCGTAGTCGTCGGTGGCGGGGTGTCGTCGACTTTCGTAGTCTGCGGCGGGGTGTCGTCGGCTTTCGTAGTCGTCGGTGGCGGGGTGTCGTCGGCTTTCGTAGTCGGCGGCGGGGTGTCGTCGACTTTCGTAGTCGGCGGCGGGGTGTCGTCGACTTTCGTAGTCGACGGCGGGGTGTCGTCGGCTTTTGTAGTCGTCCTCGGCTTTCGTAGAAGTCGGTGGTGGGGTGTCGTCGGCTTTCGTAGTCGTCGGTGGCGGGGTGTCGTCGACTTTCGTAGTCGGCGGCGGGGTGTCGTCGACTTTCGTAGTCGGCGGCGGGGTGTCGTCGACTTTCGTAGTCGGCGGCGGGGTGTCGTCGACTTTCGTAGTCGGCGGCGGGGTGTCGTCGACTTTCGTAGTCGGCGGCGGGGTGTCGGCGACTTTCGTAGTCGGCGGCGGGGTGTCGGCGACTTTCGTAGTCGGCGGCGGGGTGTCGTCGACTTTCGTAGTCGGCGGCGGGGTGTCGTCGACTTTCGTAGTCGGCGGCGGGGTGTCGTCGACTTTCGTAGTCGGCGGCGGGGTGTCGTCGACTTTCGTAGTCGGCGGCGGGGTGTCGTCGACTTTCGTAGTCGGCGGCGGGGTGTCGTCGACTTTTGTAGTCGTCCTCGGCTTTCGTAGAAGTCGGTGGTGGGGTGTCGTCGGCTTTCTTAGTCGTCGGTGACGGGGTGTCGTCGGCTTTCGTAGTCGTCGGTGGCGGGGTGTCGTCGGCTTTCGTAGTCTGCGGCGGGGTGTCGTCAGCTTTCGTAGTCTGCGGCGGGGTGTCGTCGACTTTCGTAGTCGGCAGCGGGGTGTCGTCGACTTTCGTAGTCGGCGGCGGGGTGTCGTCGGCTTTTGTAGTCGTCCTCGGCTTTCGTAGAAGTCGGTGGTGGGGTGTCGTCGGCTTTTGTAGTCGTCCTCGGCTTTCGTAGAAGTCGGTGGTGGGGTGTCGTCGGCTTTCGTAGTCATCGGCAGCGGGGTGTCGTCGGCTTCTGTCGGCGGTGCAGTGTTCGCTTTAAGGTAACTTTTAAGGGATTTTCTTGTTTGTTTGTTTGTTTAATAATTCGCAGTCAGAATTGATCGTTATTGAAAGAGTACCCGCAAAAGTTTTTTGTTTGGTGTTGTAACTTATTGAAATCCAAAATAAACATTTTGCACACAAATCTGTGAACACGGTTGCTGCTGAATAAATAAACGTTGGCTTCTGTGGATTGTATGAAAAAGTTATTGCAGAATAAAATGCCATCACGTAATAATACTGAACTTTCCACGTGGCCTAGTCCGGCAGATATGGGAATGGATTGTGCCTTTGATGATACAAGCATGAGCTTTGGCACACTGTTAGAGCATGTCCTAAGGAAGATATTTAGCTATAGGGCCATCACAGAATTGTCCTGTGGCCAAAATGGTGGCCATTTTCCAAAATGGCCACCACCGGTTGTTATTTTACCAGTAGTTCAGGTTCTAGACTACCTAGGATATTTATTCTGGTGGCTAATCGTACATTTTCAAGGATGAGGAATGCAGTGGTACCATTTACAACATGCGAAAACTACTCTAACAACTACCTAACTACATATATCTTGCTTTCAGGGAAATAAATAATAGTAAAATTATAAACGCATTTAATATTGGTGGAGTTGTACATGTTTTGAAACTGCGACATATTCATGAGAGTACAATGCAGTCTTCACAATGTTTCCTTTATAATATTTGGTAGTTTATTTATATGAGCACACAGTTCATGAGATTATGCTGTATCTTGCAAATCAATAGTGCATGTCCCATTGTTGTTTGACATGTTAGTGGTGAGGGCAAGTCTATGACAGTCCTTCCATTATTAACCATGTAAGGCCTTCCATGGTAATATTGTTGTGGTGCCGGGGTTCGGTAGCGAGGATGACTGCTAGACGGAGCAGTTGGGCCGTCTCCCCTCCAAACACCTGGAATTGAAGATCGTCACTCCGGATAACTCCGAAGTTGACGGGTCGCTTCATGGACCGTGGACGCCAATATTTTGACCTCGGGGTTAGGGTATTTTTGTCTGATTCCAATTTACCTAAGTAGCCATGCGGTCCAGCTACCGGGGAAACCACACCCTCAGCCGGCTTTGTCCGAACCGAGTCACTGTTACCGACTCGGATCTGGCGTGACCGAGCGGGTATTACCAAAGCCGCGCCGGCTCAAATGACAATTTACGACACAATCGGCCTCCCTAATTCTCAAGCCCGAACCATACTGGGTCAATGAAAGAAAGCACAGACAACGAACTGGAACATTTAACAGTTATTTATTTACAAGGTAATAGGGAAGGAAACACAGAGCAGACTTAATCACGAACATAGATGTAGGCAAATGTATAATGGCAATCACTTAAACGATTTCTACTTATCAGACTGGCCACAGACAAACACACACACCCAAAAAGAAATGGACCTCGTGGGTCTTTATTCGGCCCTTCAGCTCGGGATGGAAGGCGAGCTGAGGGGCAGAGTCTTGCCGGGTACCTGGCCGCCTCGTGCGGTTTTACCAACTCGCACTTGTGGAGCTCGGAGTCCATGGACGGGAAGGGGGATCCCCAGCTCGAGCGCTCCAACACAATCCACCACGGTGGGACTCGAACCCACGACCCAGAATCCAACAAGCGCAGCCAGGATCCCACGAACGATCTGACTTGCCACGAACAACGATCGACAACACTAGCACCATGAAACACCTCCGCCACGACCACCACCACCACGAGCACCGAGGAACCCTGAAAAAGACCACTGCTGAGACAGCTCGCCACCCTTCTTATCCCTCCCCCGGGCGGGTGGAGGGATCCGCTCTGAGGTAACTTGCCTCCGGATTGGTCGGGGGGAGGGGGGGCGTCGGGCGATCGGTGTCCTCCCCTCATTGGACGAGGCGAACATTCCATCTGGCTGGGGCGGGGTCGGCTCTGAGGTGATCTCACCCCCGATTGGATGAGGGGAACATTCCATCTGGCTGGGCGGGGTCGGCTCTGAGGTGATCTCACCCCCGATTGGACGAGAGGAATATTCCATCTGGCTGGGCGGGGTCGGCTCTGAGGTGATCTCACCCCCGATTGGACGAGGGGAACATTCCATCTTGCTGGGGTGGAGTCGGCCTTGAGGTGATCTCACCCCCGCCTATGTCCATGGTTTCGAACACATGCGTAATGGCGCTGAAGGAGTGGAGGGGGATTTAATGCAGAAGACTAACTAGAAAGAAACTTGCAGTGCACACATGAAATTCCCATTAGACATATGGGAGAGATTCTAACTATCCACATGTACTTAACAAAATAACTAAACTTTGGGTCAGCTGTATGTGTGAAGGCGAATGGTTTCTAGATTCGTAACAATATTACAGGTTTTCAATGAAATGTAATGTTAGTTTTGAGAACACAGTTCACCACAGTGGCAAAGGGCAGTGCACTGAAGTGCTGCCTTGACACATTTGCACTGTCCTCTGCACCCCTTTTTGCATCCACAGCGTATGAGTTCTCGACAGGCCTGGGTCGCTTCCGGCAGTGTGGTCCAGTGAACTTCCCATCCACCTGTGTCCTTCTTCTTCCACCCTCAGTCACCTGGGAATGGGAGTTCTGGGACGGCGACCATCATCTGTCCCCAGCAGTGACCAGCTTGATAGGCAGCCCTCTTTGTGTACTGAATCAGTGCTGCTTGTGTTGGAGGGAGTCCTTCAATGTCTCAACCTTTCTGGGTGAACAGCTGATTGCGTGCCTGATTGACTGATTCCAGGCTGCTAGTGCGGTCATAGAGCAATACCACGAATTGCTCCAGAGACTCCATCCAGTTGTCTATGGTGTCTGGGGTGGCAGCCAAGGCACAGAAGGCTCCAGTGACGTCATCAAAGGCTAGATGATCAAAGCTCTGGCTAGATGAACTGCATCATTGTCAGCATCGTGCCCACATGCTTTCCCGAATGCAGCACCAACATCCTCATTGCACACGAGTACCACATGACGACCTTGCTTGTGAGCGTCCATGTCTGGGAAGTAACCCAGTATTCTGTTCTTGAGTTTAGTAGAGTGTACATGCACCGTCACGTGTGTCCCCAGTTGTTCTAGCCTGATACTGTACAGATTCACCAAGTCTGTTAGCTTGAACACTGGTGCAACCATATTGTCCATGCGCACTTCCTCAATATAGGCAACAAGTCCAGCGAATGCAATTCCATGGTTAAGTGTCTACATTAGATTCTTGTGCCTTTGTGTCCCTCGCTTTATTGTACAGAGGCAAGACACTGAGCATGATACTTAGCCTCTTGGGCAATGAGATCTCCAACACTGAGTTTGGATAGGAGGTGTTTGTCCTGTAGTTTTGAGGGCACACTGCCTCACACGAATGTCAAGTTCGAATGTTGATGCATTATGCAAAGCATCTCTTGCTGCAGATTTGCCACAGAAGAAGCATGTCTCTGTTGAATGAGTTTCACGTTCAATGCTCTGACGGGTGAACTTGTGGGTTTCTGGGTCATCATCGTGCTGTGTTTTCCTCTTTTCAGACCTCTAAAGTTTTGTTTTGTTATACTGCAGTCTGCAGGAGTCATGCCATTTTGCTTTGTGAACCCGGAATTCTGCCTCGATGCCCTGACCCTCATCCAATTGTGACAGTTTAAGTGTTCTTGGCAGGCAACTGATCTTGTCGAATGCTACAAGATGCTCAGCTATGGTCCTGTATCCTGCCCCATCTGTGCCACATGCTGAATTATATGGATATGTCAGCATCTCATCTGTGTCTTCCTGACACAGAACACATTTGTTCCAGTCTGTGGTCGGGCACTTTGCCTGATGAGCTCGGCTCATCAGGGTCCACCACCTTGTATAGTTTGGCCATTGTCCTTATGCACTATGCTATTTCAGAACACTATGCTATTTCATCTACTAGTTATATGAGAACAGTATGTACTAGTTATGCCACCACCACTCTACCATAAGCTGAAATCTCCAGGAAAATATGTTGGCTGCCACCACAGTCGCAGTCCAGGTCAACTGAAAGCATACACATATACATGCAGATTAGGCGTTTTTACTAGGTGTACACAAGTACACAGAAGCTGTACTAACAACATAGATTATTTGTCATTGTGACGTTATTATGATGTTCTGTGTGAATATGCAGCAAAATATATGAATACACATAAACATAATTATGAGGTCAGCACACAACTCATGGGCTTATTCTGAAATTCCAGAAAATGTGCATAACTCCGCTAATATTTGATAGTTTTACTAATATTTAATTCCCTGAATGCTCGATTATATGTAGTTTGGTAGTTGCTAGCATGTTATAAATAGTACCACTGCATTCCTCATCCTTGAAGATGAACGATTAGCCACCATAATCAATATCCGAGCTGGTCTAGAACCTGAGAAACTGGTAAAATAACAATCGGTGGTAGCCATTTTGGAAAATGGCCACCATTTCGGCCACAGGACAATTCTGCGATGGCCCTATAGCTAAATATCTTCCTTAGGGCATGATCTAACAGTGTGCCAAAGTTCATGCTTATATCAAAGGCACAATTCCCCCAAATATTTCACTTCTCTGACGGACTAGCCATGATTAGCATCCTCAAGCGTTAACTGATCTTTTATCCTTTTTCTTTTAATTTCTACAGATCCGCAGCACATCCAAGATTGGATTGAGACCTACTGTGGTGTCTTTGTGTGGAAGAGAAGAGGGTCAAACTCATGTAAAATATTTCACTAAATTAACTTTCATTCTTTAAGATGTTGAATTTGAGGGCAAATAACCTGTCCACCCACCCCCTGAGAATATAATCATTGAAGATCTTGTTTATTTACATGTTCCTTTGAATTCCTTTCATCCCAGCTTCAGAATCTGAATCATGTTCATCGACCAATGGTCCTGGTAGTCAGCCGGGACTTCCAGACAAGCGCTGTTTCCAGGGACATCGACACAGCAGCCAAGTTTATCGGAGCAGGTGCTGCCACAGTCGGAGTGGCAGGTTCTGGTGCTGGAATTGGCACCGTCTTTGGCAGCCTCATCATTGGCTATGCCAGGTTTGTGATCAATCTGCCTTCATCAAGAACTTTATAATGTTTGAAATTTAAAACAGTTTAGGCTCATGGAAGAGCAAAAGTTGTTCTCATGCACAGTGCTCCCACACTGTTCACACATCCTCTATTTATCGCTGTATGCCGTGAGTGAGGCTGAGTTATGAAACACCTGCATGGGGCAGCCTGCTGTGCGAGCTCACTTTAAAATGCACTTTAATGACATCGTCTTTAATTACGTTTAAATTGAGTCGAGAATGCAAGGAATCTGTCAATTGGATTCATACAGAGACTGTGTCATGATGTTTGCATCATGGTTATTCCCTGGTGGTGTGGACTCTTATCTCCTGTGCAGCTTGACCTTGCCTCAGCACATAGAAATTGAGTGGATGCATCGGGCTTGGGGAGTAGCTTATCTGTCTGTTACCTCTGCCATGGAGTTGTGTGCTGGACAGACATTCCCCACCAATCTGTGCATTTGTTACCTCCACCACCAAAGGTGGACTGAGGTTATTTATTCGCCCCTGTTTTTCAGTCTGTCTGTGAGTAGGATATCTCAGAGTTATGGATGGGTTGTGACAAAACTTGGTGGACAGATTGGATGTATGACAAGGACAAAATGATGATATTGTTGCGGGCCGGGAGTCGGGTGAGAAGACCACTGTGGGGGGGGGGGGAAGCTATCTCGGCTCCCACCAGACTCCCCGGAATTGTAGGCCGTCGCACACGGATGATTCCGTGACGCGGCGGGTCGCTTAACCGACCATGGACGCCAGTAACTCAACCGTGTGACCTTGGGTCCTCCTGTCTATGGGTTAATCGGGTTACCTAATTAATCACATGATTTAATTACCGGGGAACACGCCCACAAACCCTAACAGCTTTGTCCGAACCGGATCACTACCGGATCGGATGCAGCCTAACGACACTGCCAAGGACGTACCAGCTAAAAGGAAAGGATCGTTGGGAATAAAGTCCTGGCTAAACTCGGATTTGGACCATGCTGGATCAATGGAAGAAAAGACAAAAGCGAGCAGGGAACATTCCTAATAGTAATTTATTAACAATGGGCGAGGGATGGTATGTGGCACGATCAGGATTTATTGGGGTGTGTTGTGCAGAGATAGGGGAAAGAGGTGTGGTGCAACAAATAAACAAGCAACTTACAAAAGCGGACACAGAGCAGACTTAACGCAAAAATAATAATAATGACAACAATAACGATCTTCTGCAGTCTTACTTAAGCAGACAGGTGCCAGGACACGCACACACAGACACAGAAAACCCAATGAAGAGGGAGTATTGAAACGAGAAGGGAAAGGAGTTGATGCTACGATCTCGGTACCTTTGTACTTGATTGCACGACGCGCCACCAATACGTTTCGGGAGGGGGGATGCTCCGTGGTGTGGTACCCGACAGCTGGCACGTCGTCTCTGGCCTCAGCAGCGCATCTGGGGACCGTGTTCGTGAAGGAGGGGCTTCAGTGGAGAAAGGGTGGAGTCCAGAGTGCATGGATGGAGTGGTAGGTGGGTGGGGTCAACGTCGTGTGGGCGGAGTCCAGGCAGCAGGAGGCGGGTCGTGGCAATGTCAAGCAGAGATGAGGGCGAGGCCAGAGAGAGGCGGAGTCCAGGCAGCAGGAGGGGGGTCGTGCAGAGAGACGAGAGCGAGTCGAGAGAGGCGGAGTCCAGGCAGCAGCAGCAAGAGGCGGGTCGTGCAGAGAAACCAGGGCGAGGCAGGAGAGGAAAAGTCCAGGCAGCAGGAGGCGGGTCGTGCAGAGAGACTAGGGCGAGGTGAGAGAACGAGGCAGAGGGACCGCTCCGACCTTTATAGGACCTGCGGGGTGGGGAGGCCACCCCGAAGCGAAGCGTCATCATGTGAATCGGGCGCCCCGACCCCTCAAGCCGCCCGCTACCTTCGTTTCCGGCAAGGTCATCTTAGACAGCCAAAATATTCCGCTCCGACCCACGACATGACACGAGTCGCCCACTCCGAAATTGGCACGCGAATCGTCCCGCAAAAAACTCTCGGCCGTGCCCTGGCGACCGGCCGAGGGTCCAGCATGCCCGCTCAGGCATCCGACCAGCGCAGATCAACGCGCCTGCTCCGCGCGCACCAACGTGGCCTGCACTGTACAACATTCCCCTGCTCGATTGCAGCTTCGCTGGCCGTAGAGACGAGAAGACATTCACCATCCTTGGGGAATCCGCTGCTGCCAGTGAGGGCTGAAGGGACATTGTTATCGATAAATCCATGCATGTTTCGTGAGCGGTGTATGTGTCTGTCTTCGAGCACATTCCATACAGTGCGCGTGGTTCAGCCATTACGCACGTGGCCAGCGCTCACTTCCGCATGACCCTGCCAGCGTGTGCGCGGGGCGAACACCGATATGTATCAGATATTTGGTTGAAAAGGAACGCGCCGCTTTTACTTCACACAATCTCATCCTGGCCAACGTGGCGTGGAGTTGCCTCCGTACGCGTTTCGTGCAGCGTGGGCGTTGTGCTGGCTGTGTTTCCTGTGTTGTGAAAAACACCATTCTTGCAACCTATAAAGAGATATTCATTCGTATGCCCTTTTTAATGCAACCGGCAATCTTCCCCAGATCATCGGAAGCTCGAGTCGATTTTTTTTCGTTTTTTTTTTCGCGTCTTCGTTTTCTCGCAGCGGCGCCACACGCGCTGGCCTCCATGAGGGCCCATCTCACAGCGAAGGTGCACGTGGCTCAGATTTACCTCAGGAATAATCAGAAAAGAAGAGTCGGGACGAAATGAAGAAAAAAAAAATGATGTAAGCAAACCTAGCTATGAGATCATCGCAAAGCACGCTTCCTGTTGTCCCGCTAGACAAAGGGGAAAGGGACTATCTACACGTATATTAATGGAATAACTGTCTTGGGACCACTATCTGTTGAATGCATGCGGTTCTGAGAACCGCAACAATATTTTGTTTAAGATGCAGATTCAGATCCGTCCTATCGGTGGAAAGCAAACCGTAAACTGTTCAGCCTGGCGGAGATGTACGCACTACCGAGTGCCGTTCTCGTTTTACTCTTACAAATTTGCTTTATTTTTCGTGTTTCGAAAATGAATGAAAATAAATATATAAGGTACCTTTCAGGAGAAGCATTCTGCAGATGCTTGTGTTAGTTTGGATCTGAATAGGGGATTTTGAGACGCCAGCTGGCTGAGCAAAACCTGCTTTCGGGACCCAGTACCATTCTCCATCGTCGTGGCATATTTGATATGATTGAGACTTCACTTCCTTTGGTATCAGCACTTGAGGAAGGCAAATTAAAAGCTCTCATTTCTGGACTGGTGCTGCTTGTGATAAAAATGCTGATTTCAACATGCTCAACTGCTTTTCTGAAGTTTGGAGCAATTTCTGGTAAACCCTGGTTTAGAATAGGTACACCATATCCCTGCGTGTCGTATCAGGCGATTAAAGGGTTGACATCAGGAAGGGCATCCGGCCATAACAAAACACGTTGCCTGAAAAAGGGAACCGTGAGAGAAGATTGTCATGGGACCTGCAAGGCTAACCCCCATTCTGGCAGGGAAAAATGGCCTTAAGGTGTGCATGTGTGTGATTGGTTGGTTGATTGGTATCTCCATATGTGAGTTCCAGAAGGTGGGATGGAGCCCTCCCAGGTGTGTGTCTGTCTGTCTGTCTGTCTGTCTGGCGAGCTACTCCATTTGCAGAAATCGTACGATGTGGTCCGAAGCTTGTTACAAATCGAGTGAATTTGTAGTTTCTTGTGAATGGAGCACAGGCATGATGGACCAAGTGTCGTCCTGTTCAAGATCCTTGCATTTCCTTGGAGCAGCTTCCCATTTAAAACCACTTTGGCAGAAGACGAATGGTTCAAACTCGGCAAAATGGGGGTGTTTTTGTTTAGAAATAAAAAATTGAATCCTGCAGCATGAAACTAGGGTTGGCAGTGTTTATGTTCCTCAAACTTTTAATCCAAAGAAATGAAGCCTTTGCCCATATCTGATGAGAATGTTGTGAAGCCGGTGTTTTGGACGTGATGTATTTCACATGAGCATCACCCGTACTTTCGTTAAGTGATTGGGGACCTTTAAGCTAATCTGTAATTCTTCCTTGAAACATGAGGTAAACATGGCACTGAGTATATTCAGCATGTTTTAGATCCAAAGAGAGCACATGCATTATCTTATGTAATTGCTATATATATATATATATATATATATTTATATATATATATATATATATATATATATATATATATATATATATATATATATATATATATATATATATATATATATATATATTTATATATTTTGTCATGGGTCTGGACGGTTAGTTTAATCCTTTAGAGTTTAATCAACTGGACGGACCCAAATTGTGGTGGCGGGTGGTTAACACCAACCAGGCCCGGATCGCCGAGCCGTTTTCCATAGGAGGCAGACACGTGATCCTCAGATTATAGCACGTGGGGGAGGGGTGGGGCAGCACTGGTGGACCAACGGAAGCACAGCATAAGGGGTTTATACTCAAACCCCACGACAGTTAAACGGACACAGCAAACTTAAAATAAACAGGGATTTAATGAAAATATAAACATTTACAAGGGAATAAGTCAGAAGGTAGTAATAATAATGAGAAGTAAATTAAGCCTAAAGTCGGGGTGCCTTCACACACGGACTTTGACAGACACGGAGAAAACAAAAGAAAAGCAAATCCTCCCTTTTTCTGGCAATGAGCTTGGTCCAGAGATTGTCTTCACTGAACTTTGGGATCGAGGTGCTTCATCCTGTGTGGGAATATGCAGCCCAAAAATGGTGCCGAGCCACTCTCTGGGCAGGAAATGTGCATGAGGTAATTGGTGAGGCGATATTCAACACCAGAGCTCACCAACCGCCATGCAGCTTCTTCGTTGATCGCGCTTACCAACCCGCTGCTTTGCAGAATGGCGCCGTCTCTTTGGTGATAGACACGAGGCTTCGAGGTCCGCGTCTCACGACCCAGCCAAGAGTCAATGGCCAGCGTCTTGCTCCACCACACGAGCCAATTCGCCTCAGCATGAATACGAGAATCATGCCATCTCCTTCATGCGTCGAAGGAAAGCCAGCCGTAATGCCCTGTTCTTGCACACTATCTCCGAGCTCCCTCGTCTCTTGACCGCGTGCATCCCTTACACCGAACTCCAAAAACCGACCAAACCAAAAAACCTCTTCCTTCTGACATCACGCCCCTTAATCATCCACCTCTGGGCATGTAGGATATGGGATTTTAATCTGACTTCCAAAATAATGAACTATTTGTTCAGATGGAAATGATAAATCGGGCCAACCTGAAACCATTTTCATGCTCTTAGTTGAGCTTCAGCAGGTAAAGAATGCTGTATTAAACAGCTTGCATTTGGAAATCCCCTTTTGGGGTCCTCCCCTACCTGCTCTCTGCTTGGTTCATTCAACTTATCTGACTAAGAATATAAGTGTCATTCGTCTTTTCAAATTTGTTGTGCTACCTTTTTCATATTTGCTTGACCTAGAATGGAACTGAGCATTGAAATTGAATAGGACACATTTTGTGTGCTGTTGAAATTTGTGAGTTTTAGTTATTTTATTTCTGCCATGAACACAGTTGTTTTGTAATATTTGCTGTTCGTTTATTAATGATTTTGTTTATAATCACTTTGTAACACTGGATTTGTGTGTGATTATAGTACCTCACCCCCCCTCCTCTCCCTCTGTCTTCCTTGCAGAAACCCATCATTGAAGCAGCAGTTGTTTTCATATGCTATCCTCGGCTTTGCCTTGTCTGAAGCTATGGGATTGTTTTGTTTAATGGTCGCCTTCCTTATCCTCTTTGCAATGTGATCTCCACTACCTTGTTCATAACTAACAAGGATCATGTGTTGTGGGCATTTGGTGCTGATGTTTAATGCAGAAACATGAGTTGTATTAAGTTGAATATTTTTGTTCATCAACATCTGAGAGCAAAACTCCAAAAATAAATTGGTTCAAATTTGTTGAGTTTGTTCATTTGATTTATTTATTTATCTATTTTATTCTTGCTGCAATTTGTCATTTCACTCTCCTCTTTTCTTATTCCTGATATATGTTGAATGCCGATTAGTTTGTTTGTTTTTTTTAATGGGGAGTTCGCCCATCACAAGGCCTTAGGGCCACTCAAAGCAAAGGTAGGGGCCAAATGGCCTGAAGGCCACTCAAAGGTGGTGATGTGTATGGTCACTTGAGCAAATATGTATCCATCTGGGAATGAATATCATCTATTTGTAGTGTGGAGGTTGTTGCTGTCTATAGCCTTAGTTTAGCCTATTAGCATCATTAATGTCTGGAGTGTGATATTTATATTATTGACGTTTACCCCACTGGATAGAGTTGTATCAATGGCCCTCCTTTGCAAGTTGAGGTGCCAAAAAAGGCTTTATTTCCATTTTTTCTTTTCTTTTGGAGGTCTTTGAGAAAACTTGAATGAGCAATCTGGTATACTTAGTAATTTGTATTACTGCTGATCATCTGGTCTCTGGTTGCAAACATGACTGACTGTACCACCATCTTATTTACCCTTTTAAAATGGACCAATACACGCTATATTATTCTCTTGTGATTTGATGTTAAAACTTTATTTTTCCTTCTGATCGTTTATCATCACATAGTAAATGGAATTGTAGTTTTCAAGAAACTTTTTTTCGACTTTTATCATAGTGCCACATGCGTGCATGCCTGTGTGATGCCATGACTCCCCTTGGAAATCACATTGGTGGGCGAAAATTTTTGTATTTAATCAAGAACTTTATTTATCCAATATAGTGATTAAATATACTTTTCACTTCAACCCAAACTGCTCTTATGGGAAATAAAAATTGAAGCCACCACCCCACTCCTCCTCCCCAAACCTGTAAAAGTTGCTCCTTACAAGTTCACTTATTTTCCGAAATCGTGAAACTAACAGACTTTTTTTTCGTTTTTTGTTTAGTATAAAAATAGAATGAAGAAACAAATTTGTTACATTAATTGTTGGATAATATATAACTTTTTGTTTTTATTATGTCAAAATCGAGGGCCAACTCGATTGTACAGCAGTGGTGAATTTACCTGTGAGATAAAGTTTGGGTTTGATTCCCGACCTGACTATAAACAGTTAGATTGGTTCTTCGCAGGAAAAATATTGCATCAGCAAGTGTGCCATCCCTTGAGTGGATGTAAAGCTGGATGTCCTGGCTGCTAGCATTACTTGGTGGACATTGAAGATTACACGGTATCTTTCATGAATGTGTGAGTGGCACCCTAAAAAATATTATTGAGCTGCAAAGGCAAAACACACCCAATCTAATCCTTGCCTTGAGGCCACTCTGAAAGCACTAAACCTCCTTTTGGACAACACCACTCAATAGGTCAGGAGTTTTATACATGTTGGTGTTTTGTTAAAGCTTTGATCGTGAAATCGCACACAGCCAACCGAGTGACAGGATCATTTTGTGTGCAAATCAATGTTTTGACGCAAAATGGATTCATATTTGTTGCATCGACCATACTAACTGGAGTTCTTAGAACATGTTACTCCACGCAGTGTTGTTGTATATACTGCACTTCATTAACCTCCGCCATTGAATATCAGAGGTTACTGTTTTCACCCCTTTCTGTTTGTTTGTTACTTAGATTTCGAAAGTATATTGATCACTTCCGTTGCTGTTTGTTTGTTTGTTTGTGTGTTTGTTACTTACGAAATCTAAAGATTTCAAGAGAACAGAGGTCAAGTTGACTATTTCGTAAGTACCAGTCAATGACTGCTTGTTACTTACGAAATCTAAAGATTTCGTAAGCATATTGATGCCTTCCGTTTCTGATTGTTTGTTTGTTTGTTTGTTTGTTTGTTTGTTTGTAGGCACGATAACTCGAGAACGGAAGAAGCTACCAATGTCAAATTACACCACGTGATTCAGGAGGCTGATGGCTAGTGCTGATTAGATTTTGGTCAAAATCGGTCAAAGGTCAAGGTCACAGTGAGGTCAAACATCCAAAACATTCGATTTTTTGATGGTTTGGTACAGAATCATCGTAGAAACTTCTGGTTTGTGTCGCTACCTTCTCAAGAGACAGCTTTTATTAGACAAGGTCAGAGGTCAAGTTGACAATTTCGCAAGTACCAGTCTATGACTGCTTGTTTGTTTGTTTGTTTGTTGGTGAACAGTATTACGGAAAAACTCCTCGACGAATTTCGATGAAACTTGGTGGGGGGGGGGTTAGGTATGGTCCAAGGATCATGCCATTAGATTTTGGACTTGGTCCCTCCAATCTAAAGATTTCATAAGTATATTGATGACAGAGGTCTGTTTTTGTTTGTTTGTTTGTGTGTGTTTGTTTATTTGTGTGTGTTTGTTACTTACGAAATCTAAAGATTTCGTAAGTATATTGATGCCTTCCGTTTGTTTGTTTGTTTGTTTGTCGGCATGGTAACTCGAGAACGGAAGAAGCTACCAATGTCAAATTACACCACGTGATTCAGGAGGGTGATGGCTCGCGCTGATTATATTTTGGTCAAAGGTCAAACATAATTCCGTAAATTCATGTGAAGAAATGGAGTATTTTTGCTTCGCTCGACGTTACGAGTTTATTTTAACTTCGATTTTAATTTTGTCTTCAGTTTTTGCGATCGCTTTGCACGCTTAAAACTCGGTTGTCGAAATTCTTGTAAAAATCGGATGTTTTGGAGACGTTTTAAGATTGTGTAAAAAAAAATATTTCACTCGACGCGTCACGGGTCGTCCCATGATGCAGTGCGCTCGAGCAGACGCGTCGTTGAGTTACGTTAAGGTATAATTGCGTGGAGAAATGGAGATTTTTGCTTCGGTCGACGTTACGATTTTTGATGGTTTGATACAGAATCATCGTAGAAACTTCTGGTTTGCGTCGCTACCTTCTCTCGAGACAGCTTTTATTAGACAAGGTCAGAGGTCAAGTTGACGATTTCGTAAGTACCAGTCTATGACTGCTGCTTATTTGTTTGTTATCTTGCCAAAACGAAGTTTTTGCAAGAAATGTTAGTCAGCTTGTATGTTTTTTTGTTTTTTTTTGTTTGTTTGTTTGTTTGTCTGAAATCACGTATAAAAATTCTGCAGAGCACAGTTATCATTGGAAATTTTTGTAACTTCGCATATCAGAGGCCTATAGAGGTCCCTTTCAGTGCACAGAATTTTGAAGGTCAAAGGTCAAGGTCACTTTGTCGCAAATCAGGGGAGTCAACGAAACCCTTATTTTTTGAGTAATTTTGATCGGATAGTCTTCAAACTTCATGGGAATATAGCTCATGGTCTGGCGCTCAGCTGATTAATTTTTGGTGTCGATTGGCCTTGATCTTCATATGTTTTTTTTTTTTTGTTTTTTTTTGTTCTGTAATCACGTATAAATCACTCTGCAGAGCACAGTTATCATTGGAAATTTTTTTAACTTCGCATATCAGAGGCCTATAGAGGTCCCTTTCAGCGCATAAAATTTTGAAGGTCAAGGTCACTTTGTCGCAAATCAGGGGAGTCGACAAAACCCTTATTTTTTGAGAAATTTTGATTGGATAGTCTTCAAACTTCATGGGAATATAGTTCATGGTGTGGCGCTCAGCTGATTAATTTTTGGTGGCAATTGGCCTTGACCTTCATGGTTAGCGCCTAAGGTCAAACATATTTGACCCCAAGGTCAAATTTTCAAGTTTTAGGAACCATATGGTGTAGTCCCTCAAATTGAACACCTTGATGAGTGCTTTCTAGATATGTCAAGCTGAGACATTATGACGTCATTTGGTGACGTTATGAGGCAAAAGCATATTTTTAATGGTTACTCTGGAGAACAATTCTCATCGGAATCTCTCGTAGGCAGATATTCCTCAAGGAGTCGCTCCTGGTGGATAGCAGCTCTGTTCACCTCAGTGTGACCTTAAAGAAGTCACACATGGTCACCTTTTGGCAAGATACGGGTCACCCTGCGGGTGACATTGCTTTATTTGTTTGTTTGTAGGCACGATAACTCGAGAACGGAAGAAGCCACCAATGTCAAATTACACCACGTGATTCAGGATGGTGATGGCTAGTGCTGATTAGATTTTGGTCAAAATCGGTCAACGGTCAAGGTCACAGTGAGGTCAAACATTCGATTTTTGATGGTTTGGAACAGAATCATCGTAGAAACTTCTGGCTTGCATCGCTACCTTCTCTCGAGACAGCTTTTATTAGACAAGGTCAGAGGTCAAGTTGACTATTTCGTAAGTACCAGTCTATAACTGCTTGTTTGTTTGTTTGTAGGCACGATAACTCGAGAGCGGAAGAAGCTACCAATGTCAAATTACACCACGTGATTCAGGAGGGTGATGGCTCGTGCTGATTAGATTTTGGTCGAAATCGGTCAAAGGTCAAGGTCACAGTGAGGTCAAATATTCGATTTTTGATGGTTTGGTACAGATAACTCGAACGGAAGAAGCTGCCAATGTCAAATTACACCACGTGATTCAGGAAGGTGAGGGCTAGTGCTGATTAGATTTTGGTCAAAATCTGTCAAAGGTCAAGGTCACAGTGAGGGCAAACATCCAAAACATTCGATTTTTGATGGTTTGGTACAGATAACTCAAACGGAAGAAGCTGCCAATGTCAAATTACACCACGTGATTCAGGAGGGTGGTGGCTAGCGCTGATTAAATTTTGGTCAAAATCTGTCAAAGGTCAAGGTCACAGTGAGGGCAAACATCCAAAACATTCGATTTTTGATGATTTGGTACAGAATCATCGTAGAAACTTCTGGTTTGCGTCGCTACCTTCTCTTGAGACAGCTTTTATTAGACAAGGTCAGAGGTCAAGTTGACCATTTCGTAAGTACCAGTCTATGACTGCTTGTTACTTACGAAATCAAGATTTCGTAAGTATATTGATGACTTCCGTTTCTGTTTGTTACTAAAGAAATCTAAAGATTTCGTAAGTATATTGATGACTTCCGTTTCTGTTTGTTTGTTTGTATGTTTGTTTGTTTGTTTGTTTGTAGGCACGATAACTCGAGAACGGAAGAAGCTACCAAGGTCAAATTGCACCACGTGATTCAGGAGGGTGATGGCTAGTGCTGATTAGATTTTGGTCAAAATCGGTCAAAGGTCATGGTCACAGTGAGGTCAAACATAATTGCGTAAATTCATGTCGAGAAATGGAGTATTTTTACTTCGCTCGACGTTACGAGTTCGTTTTAACTTCGATTTTAATTTTGTCTTCGGTTTTTGTGATCGCTTCGGACGCTTAAAACTTGGTTGTCGAAATTCTGGTAAAAATCGGATGTTTTGGAGACGTTTTAAGATTGTATAAAAAATATTTCACTCGACGCGTCACGGGTCGTCCCATGATGCAGTGCGCTCGAGCAGACGTGTGGTTGAGTTACGTTAAGGTGTAATATAATTGCGTGGAGAAATGGAGATTTTTGCTTCGGTCGACGTTACGATTTTTGATGGTTTGATACAGAATCATCGTAGAAACTTCTGGTTTGCGTCGCTACCTTCGCGAGACAGCTTTTATTAGACAAGGTCAGAGGTCAAGTTGACGATTTCGTAAGTACCGGTCTATGACTGCTTGTTACTTACGAAATCTAAAGATTTCGTAAGTATATTGATGCCTTCCGTTTCTGTTTGTTTGTAAGCACGATAACTCGAGAACGGAAGAATCTTCCAATGTCAAATTACACCAAGTGATTCAGGAGGGTGATGACTAGCGCTGATTAGATTTTGGTCAAAATCGGTCAAAGGTCAAGGTCACAGTGAAGTCAAACATCCAAAAAATGATAACTCGAGAACGGAAGAAGCTACCAATGTCATTACACCACGTGATTCAGGAGGGTGATGGCTAGCGCTGATTATATTTTGGTCAAAATCGGTCAAAGGTCAAGGTCACAGTGAGGTCAAACATCCAAAACATTCTATTTTTGATGGTTTGGTACAGAATCATCGTAGAAACTTCTGGTTTGCGTCGCTACGTTCTCTCGAGACAGCTTTTATTAGACAAGGTCAGTGGTCAAGTTGACGATTTCGTAAGTGCCAGTCTATGACTGCTTGTTTGTTTGTTTGTAGGCACGATAACTCGAGAACGGAAGAAGCCACCAATGTCAAATTTAACCATGTGATTCAGGAGGGTGATGGCTAGTGCTGATTAGATTTTGGTCAAAATCGGTCAAAGGTCAAGGTCACAGTGAGGTCAAATATTCGATTTTTCATGGTTTGGTACAGATAACTCGAACGGAAGAAGCTACCAATGTCAAATTACACCACGTGATTCAGGAAGGTGAGGGCTAGTGCTGATTAGATTTTGGTCAAAATCGGTCAAAGGTCAAGGTCACAGTGAGGTCAAACATCCAAAAAATGATAACTCGACAACGGAAGAAGCTACCAATGTCAAATTACACCACGTGATTCAGGAGGGTGATGGCTTGCGCTGCTTGGATTTTGGTCAAAATCGGTCAAAGGTCAAGGTCACAGTGAGGTCAAACATCCAAAACATTCTATTTTTGATGGTTTGGTACAGAATCATCGTAGAAACTTCTGGTTTGCGTCGCTACGTTCTCTCGAGACAGCTTTTATTAGACAAGGTCAGTGGTCAAGTTGACGATTTCGTAAGTGCCAGTCTATGACTGCTTGTTTGTTTGTTTGTAGGCACGATAACTCGAGAACGGAAGAAGCTACCAATGTCAAATTTAACCATGTGATTCAGGAGGGTGATGGCTAGTGCTGATTAGATTTTGGTCAAAATCGGTCAAAGGTCAAGGTCACAGTGAGGTCAAATATTCGATTTTTCATGGTTTGGTACAGATAACTCGAACGGAAGAAGCTACCAATGTCAAATTACACCACGTGATTCAGGAAGGTGAGGGCTAGTGCTGATTAGATTTTGGTCAAAATCGGTCAAAGGTCAAGGTCACAGTGAGGTCAAACATCCAAAAAATGATAACTCGACAACGGAAGAAGCTACCAATGTCAAATTACACCACGTGATTCAGGAGGGTGATGGCTTGCGCTGCTTGGATTTTGGTCAAAATCGGTCAAAGGTCAAGGTCACAGTGAGGTCAAACATCCAAAACATTCTATTTTTGATGGTTTGGTACAGAATCATCGTAGAAACTTCTGGTTTGCGTCGCTACCTTCTCTCGAGACAGCTTTTATTAGACAAGGTCAGAGGTCAAGTTGATGATTTCGTACGTACCAGTCTATGACTGCTTGTTTGTTTATTTGTTTGTTTGTAGGCACGATAACTCGAGAACGGAAGAAGCTACCAATGTCAAATTACACCACGTGATTCAGGAGGGTGATGACTAGTGCTGATTAGATTTTTGGTCAAAATCGGTCAAAGATCAAGGTCACAATGAGGTCAAACATCCAAAAAATGATAACTCCAGAACGGAAGAAGCTACCAATGTCAAATTACACCACGTGATTCAGGAGGGTGGTGGCGAGCGCTGATTAGATTTTGGTCAAAATCGGTCAAAGGTCAACGTCACAGTGAGGTGAAACATCCAAAACATTCGATTTTTTTTTTTTGATCGTTTGGTACAGAATCATCGTAGAAACTTCTGGTTTACGTCGCTACCTTCTCCAGAGACAGCTTTTATGAGACAGGGTTCGAGGTCAAGTTGACGATTTCGTAAGTACCAGTCTCTGACTGCTTGTTTGTGTGTTTGATTGTTTGTAGGCACGATAACTCGAGAACGGAAGAAGCTACCAATGTCAAATTACACCACGTGATTCAGGAGGGTGATGGTTGGCGCTGATTAGATTTTCGTCAAAATTGGTCAAAGGTCAAGGTCACAGTGAGGTCAAACGTAATTCCGTAAATTCATGTGGAGAAATGGAGTATTTTTGCTTCGCTCGACGTTACGAGTTCGTTTTAACTTCGATTTTAATTTTGTCTTCGGTTTTTGCGATCGCTTCGGACGTGTAAAACTCGGTTGTTGAAATTCTGGTAAAAATCGGATGTTTTAGAGACGTTTTAAGATTGTATAAAAAATATTTCACTCAACGCATCACGGGTCGTCACGTGATGCAGTGCGCTCGAGCAGACACATCGTTGAGTCACGTAAAAGTTTTCCTTGTGCACGCTGACTGTTTTCGATAAAGATGGTGTTTAAAAGTCATTTTTATCCCAATAAAGGTTATCGTCGCATGCCTGACTCGCGAAGCCGTCGGATTATGTAAAGATTGTTGGTGGATGGCCGAATATTACGGTTTTGTGACTTTGATAAAATAATATTAAATAATTGTGTGGAGAAATGGAGATTTTTGCTTCAGTCGACGTTACGATTTTTGATGGTTTGGTACAGAATCATCGTAGAAACTTCTGGTTTGCGTCACTACCTTCTCGAGAGACAGCTTTTATTGGACAAGGTCAGAGGTCAAGTTGACGATTTCGTATCAGTCAATGACAGCTTGTTTGTTTGTTTGTGAACAGTATTACGGAAAAACTCCTCGACGGATTTCGACGAAACTTGGTGGGGGGGTTAGGTATGGTCCAAGATTCATACCATTAGATTTTGGACTTGGTCCCCCCCCCAAAAAAAAAATTAAGAGAAAAAATATTTTTTTTGCATTTCTACATGTTTTAAGTGATTTCCAACCCCCCCCCTGCCAAAAAAAATTATTTTTATAGAAAAAAAATTTTTGCAACTTTTTTTTCAACAAAATTTCGATTTCTTTTCTTTTGCATTTCTACATGTTTTAAATGATTTCCAATCCCCCCCCCCCAAAAAAAGAATGGAGAAAAGAACTATAACTGTCAGAACTGTTGACATCATATTTAATGAATAAGATTTCAGGTTCACTTGAGTGACCCAGCAGTATTAGCGGCGGAGGTTTTGCACTCTCCCAATTGCTCCCCCTCTAGTTTTTATTAAAATGATTCTAAAGATCGTTAAAAATTCCAGAAGTTTAGCATGATTGAAGCAGTCTTGTACACCACCCGATTTAACATGTCCAAGTACTGCTCAACAGAATGGTTTTGGAAGTACTTTGAAGGTGATTTGATTTGTGTTCAAGTATATAATTAAATTTAAATAAAATAAAGATTGTAAAAGTCAGTCGTATAAATCTGAGTTTTACGCAGTGTCTGAAATCACCCAATCTAACACGTTCCATTTGTTCTTCATGCCTGTTGTATGTGTCCATTATGACATCCTTAAAAACAGTAATTTTCCTGTTTGGAATGACTTTCAATTTTGTTTGACTGCCACACAGAGTAGAAGTATTATCTCACTCCTATCTGCGTAGGCGCCATCGGGACAAATTCAGAGCCAAAATATGGTAAAACTGCAGGGTTGTCTTCCGATTAGTGTTCAAAATATGTCATTCGATTTCAATAAGTTGTTCCTCGATCATGAACTGACAAGACAGATGGCCTGATATGAACCAATTGCCTAACCCTTCTTTTTACTTTGCGTTTGCTGGGTAATATTGTTTCGTTGGTGTCTGTTTGTCCTGCTTATCATATATTTCACCCCCTTTGCACATCACCAAATTTCAAAGGTATAATTAATAATTTTGTTGACTATCTAAATTTACTTTCAACTCCATTTATTCCATTTGACCCAGTGATTATGTCATGGCCTTGGAGTGGGCTTCAAGCCCACCTGTTAAAACATCGTTTTGTTCTCTGGTCCTCCCATCCTATGAAGTTCAAGTCAATCCCATCACCTGTCCTGCATGGGTATATCTGCTACTTGAACAATACTGCCTGATTATTCATTCGACCGTCAGGGTGGTTGATAAAATGGCTGGGTAACAAGTAATTACAGTATCGACTGAAAATATATCACACCAGCTTGGATCAGCCTGCTACGCTCACCTCTTCACACATCGTCGCAGACATTGACATCACAGATTTGTGTTACACCAATCAACACTGGACAACAAAGATTTTGCTATTTGGGTGGAAACATGTGTTCAAGACTAAATCGAGTATGCTGAATCTGAACTCAGATTTTTCTCAACACGTCAGGATTTTGAATTGTACATATGGTCCAATTACAGTTGCTTGCCCTGGTGGGTTATCATAATATTTTTTTTGTATTTTGGTTTCAATTTTAGCAAGACAACTGTTGAATATTATTTCTCATAAAAAGAGCTTCAGCATACACTTTAAATTATTAAAAATGGATTAAAAACTGAGCAAGCTATGAATTTTTAACTAAAATTTTCCATGCGGCATTACAATTTTTAACTAACCCTAACCTTCATGAAAAACTTTGTGAAGGCATTATATCATGATGGTAATGGCTTCCAATATCTCAGAGAGAAGATGCTCAACTAAAACAGGCAGTGGTGGGCTCCAGATCCAAGAACTGATATGTGATCCCGAGTTTAAAAAAAATTAACTGAACCCACTTGAGTTTGCAGCGTGGGAAGCATTTGCATTCGTTGTCCAAAACTTTCTTGGGAACCATAGAGCTGAACAGTATGTGGAATTTGTGGACAACATGCTAAAGGCCTTTCAGTGGATGGGCTGTTTGATCCCTCTCTTCTAAAATGCACTTCTTGCATTATCATCTTGATTTCTTCCCACCTAATCTGGGTGAGGTAAGCGATGAGCATGGCGAAACGTTCCACCAAGACATTTTGGTCATGGAAACAAGGTATCAAGACCGGTTCAACCCAAACATGATGGGTAATTACTGCTGGTTTCTACAATGGGAGATCAATTCCACACAAGAGCAAGTGTCACACTTCTGAATGGTGCCTACGCTGACTATTAAAAGGAAGAGTGTAAACTTGAAGTGTTGTTTCTGAATCATTCACAATGGGGGCAATTTCCCAATCAAGTTTACACCCTTCCTAAGATTACCATGTTCTCTTTTATTAACTTCTTGTTCTGCAATTTGTTTATGTTCTTGGTTTGTTTACTACACATTATACATGGAGATCAATCATTGTTATCTAAACATGATGTGAAAGTAATTATGAAGCTTTGATATTAGATGTACAATGTTTCCAATCCCCCCCCCCCCCATGCATGCTGGGTATCATTGCATGCTGGGTATCATTAACACATATCCGTATTTTGAAAACCTGACATGCTGGTTAAATTCTGACCAGATTTGAAACCAGCGGGCCAGATTTAACCAAGAACACCTGCATTTCCCTTAGTAGTCGAAGAAAAGGTTGGTTTTTTTTTTTATCCCCCGCCATGTGGCGGAAGGGGGATATTGTTTTAGTAGTAGTAGTAGACCACTAAGAAATGGGGTCTGGGATGATTTAATATTACCTTTCACATAGCTCCAAACGCTTAGGCACTATAGAGCAATTAAAAAAAAAAAATCCAACTTCTTCACAATTTTGTTTTTGCCTAAAATACTCCCCATCACACACTGATGAACCTTTGACGAGTATCTGTTTGGCCATCTTTAAGGAAAATGATGACGGACAGAAACAAATCTTTGATTGTATAGATATATTAAAACCAAAAGAAAATTGCACAATAACCAATTTAATAATGCTATGAACAAGCAGAGGAAGTTCGCACATCTGGAAGGATTAAAATCAAATGAGGTTAACGGATTAAAAGGAAAAAAATTCAAAAGAACTATCGGCAGGAGTAAGGAGGATGCTGACTGGAAGGACTAGAGCAATAGTTTGGTAGAGCTTGAAGGAGAGGATGGCGATTGGCAGTCAACTACTTGAATGCAGAACCATGGTGAATGAGCTATTTAACAGGTGTTAGAAGATGAACCATCTCCAAAAGTTGGTTGTGACTCCTCTGGCCGATTGTTCTTTGATTGGCCTTGTATTTGGACCGGAGGAGAAGCAGAATGACCCAGGGTTGGAAGTGCTTCTTCCCGTGCAGGGTGAGCGAAAAGAGGGGCATGGAGTTGGAGTGAAGTGGAGCCGTATCATTGGCCATCACCAATCAGGCCCCATCTCAGAATCAGTTTTGGTGAAAATGTGAAAGATTATGTGCATGTCATACACTCTTGAATTTGAGTAGCCGGACAGCCCTTGTGTTATCACTGTTTTGAGTGCTGATTGTGCTGAAATCATTCGGTTAACCCACCACGCAATCGCGTCGAAAAATTACAATTGTGCGGATTTGAACCTTCTTAACAATGTTTTGAAACAGGAATGTTGTAGTAATTTGTATCCTCGAAGCCTGGTGTTGGCTTTACAGTTAAGGTGCCTGGCTGAAGATCTCAGGGTCTTGAGTTCGAGCCTCTGTCGTGCTGTTTAATTAAATGGAAGACTAAATGACTCTTGGAGACATCAGAAGAAACCTGGAAAGGATTCAAGTTTCAGCTGCTACTCCTCAACCCTAAAACCCATCTAAGTAAGCCTGGTGTTGGCTTAGTGGTGAGGGTGGCTGGCTTGGGATATTAGAGTCCTGAGTTTGAGCCCTGTTTGCTCTTGAATTAACACCAGGTGGGGTTGACTCAGCCTGTCATCCTTCCGAGGTCGGCGAAATGAGTACCAGTGTCCTGGTAGAGGGGCACAACGTCAGCGGCATAGTTGAACCCCAACAAAATGACAGCTACCTGGCAGCCAAGCTGTCATACGTAAGAAGAAGAAAACCATCCAGGTGCAGGCAAGTGAGTCTTACAGAAAAAAAAAAACTCTGCAAGGATTCACTTTGCTTAGATAGATACATAGAGAAAGAGATAAAAGAAAAAGCAAGAATTAGAATGAATGAAGAAAATGTGAAGAAGTAGAAACCAGGTGGGTTTATTCAGCCCGTAATCTTTCCAAGGTCAGCAAAATGAGTACCAACCTTCGGGCAACAGGGGGCACTGCATTGTATTCCATAGCACAGTTTGTGAAACACTCACTGAAGGTTCAAATCATTCACTTCCATGTGTTGCATGCAGCTGTTGTCAGCATTTGTGTGTTTGAACCACCAATCCATTTTTGTTTTTTTAACCGTGCACTGTTTATAACGTCACAGTTGTATTGTCCAACAATTGGTCGTAAATAACCAATGCAACTTGACCAACGTTTTGCAACACTGGGAAGAATGTTTTGGGTGCATGTTGGTGCATTACAGATTCTGATTCCAAATAATTGTCTTCTCGTGTCCTCCAGCACCAAGGGGGTTTTTACACAAGCTTCAGGTGAAGCCAAGACTGGTGTTGATGGAAAAAGTTTACAAACCCACGTGACCATTGCACACTACCCCTGTTTAAAGCTTTCTCCTGTATGAATTTGTCTTCCATGTGTGGTCAATCGACTTAGCGAATGATTTGCAGAGATCACATCATGAACATGAACCATGCTCTATCTTCAGCCAAAGCAGGTTCTCGGGTTCGGGTTACAATCCTGGCCGGGTCTCCACTCCGACATAGCAAGTCAGGGCAGGCATTTGATCGCTTGAGATTTTAGGGTCTTGAGTTTGAGCCCATTTCGTGCCGTTAAGTAGCACCAGGTGGGTTGACTCAGCCTGTTATCCTTCCAAGGTCAGAAAAACGAGTGCAAGCTTACTAGAAATGGGGGGGGCACTGCATTGGTGGCATAGCCGTGCTCCCAGAAACATTGCAACCAGCAGCCACAGGTGACATATGAAATGATGATGAGTGACTAATACTGGCAGACTGGACCCCCAGTTTAATGCCTGTCCGAGGGACAGCATACACACTGATGAATCACCCCACTTGTGAAACACCAGAATGGCAGTTTACAGCTGGGCGAGATTCAAACTCAGGTTGGATGGGTTAGAGGAGAGTGTGCATATCTCCAGGCTATCCTGCCAGCCCAATGATTTACAGGGCTGTGAATACATTCTTGGATCGCTTTTCTTTCTTTATTTGTTTTCTTGTCTTGACTTGTTTTATAAACCTCTCTAGTTCTGCTTTTTATTCCGACCTTTGATTTCCCCATCTTTGACTGTCAAGGTTGTAGTAAACGTGGTGTCCCTCAGTTTGAAGTCTGTTTGTTTTTGCCAAAACGTTTAACATAAACCATCTTACTTGTTGCGGATGAAGCCATCGAGCAGAAACAGATGTACTTTGAAATGACCATGCATTTTGGCCTGAATCCAAGATGCATGGGTATTGATTGCTCGGACAGGTAATCTAGTGAATGTGTCACAGCTTTGTGGAGCTGCAGTTTGGTTTGCCTGTAATCATAGCACTGCTATTAAATGGTATGACAAAGGATTAAAAATGCATTTCTCATTTGAGAATCAGTAGGTGTACCTTGTGTGACCAGGCTTTTGGCTTTTTGGCCAAGGTACATGAGTAATCATTTGTAAGCTCTTTGCATGTCTTTACATGACCATGTACTGATGTGTGATGTACTTTGGTGTTTGTGTGAAGGTGAATGTTGATGAAAAGCGTTTACTTTGTCTCCACGTATTCCTTTTTAATGAAAAAGGCATTTTTTCTGGAAAAGGGTTGTTCAAGACCGGTGTCAATTTAAATGTGAATTGCCCATTTTTGGATTTTTCTATTGGTCCTTGGTAAGGGTCAGATGAGATCTCTGCCTCAAATGCATCAGTCTTTTTGCTGAGACACATGAGTCTGCCAAGATGGGGTTTTTTTTGGGTTTTTTTTCATGCCCTTCAATATAATGTGCATCGTTATCTTATATATATATAAAGAAGAAAGATTGTTTGTTTGTTTGTTTGTTTGTTTGTTTGTTTGTTGATGCATGAGGACCTTGCGGGAACCGGTGCAACCAAACTTTGCATGGCCTCCTCTTTTGTCCAGAGGAAGGTCAAGGGCTATGTTTTGATTAAAATAAAATAAAAAAAATATCAGATAATTGCCCTTCAGGCCTCGATTAGCTTTTGTGCTGATACTGCCTGGTCCCCCCCCCCCCCCCACAGGAACGATCAGATGTTAAAGTTGTCGTGATTTGTTGTCAACAACATAAATGTAATAATTTCGTGCTTACACGTGTGCCTATTATTTATAAGACAGCTTTGCACAGGCTTATTGTAACACCTCCACGTTCAGGCCTTCGAACGAGTACATTCTTATACACTGCCTGGTATTTTCCCAGGAGCGATGAAGTAATATGTTTTGTGAAGATCGTATGCTGAGGCTGCCGTGATTTGTTGCACGTATTTAAAAAATAGAATTAATAAAAAGAAGTGAAAGTGGTTCAAGAACATTTTGCAGTGCCCAAGATTGGTAAATCGTATGAAACCATAAGGCCAACATTCCCCAATGTCATGCAGGAAACATGTCATGTCCAAAACACGAAATATGGTTTCAATGAATAACATTTTGAAACGATGAATTTGGTGTCTAAATGACCTGTTTCCTCTTTCGTTTGGAGATTTTGGGAAAGCAGTTTTCATAAGAAATTTAGTGTCTATCCCAAGAGTCCAACACAGAATGGACTGGTATCCCATGCGGATCAGAACAGGTTTATTATTTGGGATGCAGCCTGTGACTACTGGTTGCATCATTGCTGGGAGCACAGCTGTGCCGCTGATGCAGTGCCACTTCTTTCCGGTAAGCTGGTACTCATTTCGCCGACCTCAGAAGGATAACAGGCTGAGTCAACCCACCTGGTGTTATTTCAACGGTGCCAAAAAAAATAGGAGCTTAAACTCAAGACCGTAAGGTGTTAAGCCAGCCACCTCAACTGCTAATCCATCACCAGGTTTATCAGAATAGATGCAAAGACAGATTACCCCTCAAAGGTCATGAACGAGGCGAAGGGTTTTTAGACCCTCGTGGAGGATCTCTAAGTCTTACTCACGTTATTGATCTGGTGAACTTTTTTGTTTCACAGCCTACAGTTTTCATCGAAACTTCCTGAAACTTGGCGTATATATGTAAAAATACCCTGCACAGACAGTAACGATCTCCGATTTTGAAAATTCCTCAGAGAAAAAAAGTTATGACGTCAAAATATCTCCGCTAATGGGAATGGCCTAAAAAATTATCTCCGAAACTAGGCAAGCTTTTTGAATTGTGTTTGCGAGAATCGAACAGGGCATTAGCAGAGATGAATTACCGCACATATGAAACATCACTATGACGTCTACACGATGTATATACAAGGTCTACAGTTCGTAATGGAGCTGCCACTTACACACACACACACACACACCAAACAGCCACTGAGCTTAGGGGAAGTGACGTCATAACTATGGCGCCGCTTTTCCAATTGCACTCTGCAGGGCATTTCCTGAGGAATTTCATCCTCCCCATGGATGCCAACCGATGAGATTGTCCGTGCTCTTCACCTTTTAAATGCCAAACAACAAGCGACGAAGCGGCACGTACCATTTTTAAAACTTTGGTATGACTCGGCCGGAGTTTGAATCACCGTCCTCCCAGACTGTGCTGACAATGCAGTCATGTGTGATAACTCTGAGACTAGCTTAGCTTCCAAAATGTAAAATCCAAATGATTATTCATGGTCCATTCAGTTGACTTTTAACGATCAGGTGTCATGAGGACACCACCATCGTGTCCTGATATTTTGCAACTGTCCAAACCCAACGATGGTGTTTTTGACCAGTAACATTTCAGAGGTGATCGAAATGTTTTATAAATGGAATTCACCTCTGTACATACGTTGAAGAGCTATTTGAAATGGAATCTGCCCCCACATTATGATCCTGGAATAACGATACGATTTCCTTTGTAAGAAGAAATTTTGTAAGAATTTTTGGAATTCGGTGGTCCTGGTTCTTACCAATAAATTTCCACAATAAAAAGTCGTTGCCAGATTGGCAATAGCAATTCGACGATTAAAACGTGCAGCTGAGTCTCTGCGAATGCCTGGTTTCGATTGGACCCGAGTTTGGTTTGTTTGGCCACATTACTCCTGTACATATTAGATTATAGAAATGTACAGATCCATGCATCTACATCAATATTTTACTTATTTACATAAACATGATAGAGCTTTTATCTTCTGCTAAAATTGTTGGAACATAGATGTACCAAATGACTAAATCATCTGTGTCTAAAGATCCAATCCCTCTTCCCCAGGCATATGGTTTCCGATCAAAATAATTAATCTTCTGTGTCTCTCGGTCTGTCCAGGCAAAAAGTATTTCACCATTTGAGCTCTTGTCATGGAATTTTCAAAAAAAAAAAACCTTTATTACGATTATATGGAGAACACAAATGAATAAAATGGACAATGTTGTTTTTTAACTGTCGTTTTCGTCAAGTTTAGTTGGAGTACAAAGCGGATGCGGATGGGCTTTGTATTTTGAGATGCTTTCTCGTCTCACTTGTCACCACTTTTCTCACTTTCTAGTCACCACTCCCACTGGGAACAATGCAATGCCATAAATATTTATATAGAGGGAATGTGGGTCCTCCCCACACCCTGAACCCGAGACTACGAAATGTTCAATGCTTCACACCCAGAGTAAGACCACGAGTTTTCAGCCCGTTCCATCCAGCAGTTCACCAGTGCATACATGTTAAACAAACACACTGGCAGAAACTTCTGCAACTACAGGATGACGATTGTCCACGATTATCTGCTACGTCTTCCAATTATTAAAACTGCAAGTCTGATATACAGCTTGACTGTCCGTATCAGTAAGTAGAGGGCGCTCTTTGATCACCATACAAGGTACGTGAAGACGTGGCCACTGCTGAAAGAAGAGTGAATGGATCTTCGACGTACAGATGTGCCTCGGTCAACTTAAACTGCCATACGAAATAGCAAACTATTTTGTGACATTACCCAAGTATGCAAGTATTAAGTATATTTTGATTTACCAGGACTTATAAGCAACTCACATCGCAGACAGATCAACAGCCTCTCTGCTTTTTAAATGATGCTCCACTGGTCGAACTCCTCCAGGTGTCCAACCCTCCCCAGCTCCACCAGGATGCACACATTCTTCCATCAACCCAATCTCATGGTTAAGCTTCCAAAATCCAGGCTAACTACACACTTAAATTATTTTTTCCCCCTTCCCTCTCTCAATTCATCTCCATGCTCGTGTCAGACTGTGGCCCCACTGCCCATTCGTGCCTCTTTACCCTGTCACCCACTCTTTGATGAGGCTAGATGTGGAACACAAATACCAACACTATATAAAATATAATTTATTTATACATTCATCCAGATTTCTTCCAACATCCCAATCCTGCACTGCTTCTCGAAGCTCTGGCAGTGACACATTGGTTGCAGCATCCAGCACATAGAAGGTCTGCCTCCTTCCTCTTCTTCCCTCAACCATACCCAGCATGGTTGACTTCTCCAGACTTTCGTTTTCTGCATGCATGATGAGTCCAAAGTATGACAGTTTCTGTTTAAGAGACATCGGTGCGTCCAATCTGCATGGTGGTCAAATAGATTCAAGCACCGATTTGTTTGTTCTTCTTGCAGTCCATGGAATTTTTAAAGTTAGTCTTCAACAGCAAATTTCAAAACTGTCAATCCTTTTCCTTTCTTTCTTTTTTCACTGTCGATGACTCACATACGCACATTGCAACTGGAAACACCAGAGCATTCACTAAGCCTCCTCGTGGTTTGTATTATCACATCTTAGTCTTTCCAGATCTTTCTCGATCCTGAATTGCTGTTCTCCCAAAATGATAACCATCTATTAATGTCTCCTTCACATTTACCAATCATTTCAATCTTAGAACCCAAGAAAATGAAACTTTCCATCACTTCCATGTGATTATCTCCCAATCTGAACACATCGATCTTTTCAGTTGACAAGATTTTAGTCTTTTTGGAAGAAAAACAGCAGGATATTGTAATCAGCTCTGTCTGTCTGTCCATCTGTCATGCTATCTCCTCCTAAAGAGTTGTGCAGAAATTCACCAAACTTGGTAGTTATGAACACTACATGGCAAGAAGGTGTGAGAGCAGTATTCTCCAAGGGCCTCCATCTGGCCATCCCCCAGGTCGATTCCTGGCCCATCCCCCACCTCCTTGAGATGTTGAGCAATCTGCTGCAACCACGAGGCACGTGGTCGGCCCTTTGGCCTCCTCCACTCACGAGACTCCCTCGCTAATAGAATCTGGTGAGCAGGATCAGCGTCAGGAAAACGAGCCACATGTCCGTACAGCAGCAGCTGACGCTCACGGACTATGCAGGTAACAAATCTCATTAGAGTCTCTCAGCAACCGTTCGTTGGATACAAATTCCGACCAGTGACAGCCAAGGATTCTCCGAAGAGTCCTGGTACCAAATGAATGAAGTCTCGATCTCGGATCCCTGGTTAGAGTCCAAGTCTCACATCCATAGAACAAGACTGGACGTACCAAGTACCTGAAGACTCGGACTTTCGTCCCCCCGCGTCGGTACCGGTAGTGCCACACCCAATGGTCCAGGGAATCCATGACTCTCCAGGCCCGACCCAGATGTCTGTTGACCTCTGTCTCACAGCCAGCAGAGACATGAATATCACTGCCAAGGTAAGTGAATCTCTCTGTGACCTCAACATCCTAACCACAAACAAGCATAGACAGGACAGTAACATCCAGGATAACATTGAAAACCTAGATCTTAGTTTTGACCCAGGAAACCCGTAATCCCAGTGGCTCCGACTCCTCATTCAGCACCTCGAGGGCCCCCTAAAGGATATCTAGAGCCTCCGCAAACATGACTGCATCATCTGCGAAATCAAGGTCAGAGATCTTGACATTCCCAAACGATGCACTGCAGCTTGATCTCTCTGACATCCTCCCCAGAATCTAATCCATACATGTGTTGAAATGTGTGGTGGCCAGTACACACCGCTAACAAACTCCATTAACAATTGGAAATAAGTCAGAGATCATATCACCACATCTCACAGCCCTCTCAGTACCAGAGTAGAGTTCAGACATCAGATCGATCAGTTTTGGTGGCACCCCACGAAGACCAAGAATCCTCCAGAGGACATCCCGATTCACTGAATCGAACGCTTTGCAGAGATCAACATAGGCTGCAAGCAGCCCCTGCCAAAACTCTCGTCTGCGTTTGGTGAGGACCCGAAGAGAAAGGATACGGTCAATCGTTGACCTCTTTTGTGTAAAGCCTGACTGCTCTGGACGCTGGTGCTCAAGCAGATGGTGGGAAACTCTATCAAGAATTATCTGAGCAATGACCTTGCCTGGCACTGAGAGCAGCGTCACCCCTCGGTAGTTGTTGCAGAGAGGGACAGAGAGGGACAACAAGGCACCTCTTCCAATCATCCATAGTTGGGATGATGCCTGTGTTCCAAGCAGAGCACAGAACTGCATGCAACGACATGAGTACAACATTTCCACCAGCCTTGAGAAGTTCAGCATGGATGCTACAGATCCCTGGAGCTTCACCCCATTTCAACTGGTTCACTGCAGCCTGTGTTTCCACAAATGAAGGTGGAACGCAGTTGATTGGAGAGTCAGCAATAGGGGTTGTAACACCCCTAACATCCAACTTGACAGCTGGTGGATCAGCCTGGTACAACCACTCAAAGTAACCGGCCCAGCGGGCCTTCACTTCAGACTCCTCCGTCAAGAGCCCACCACCGTCTGCTGTAACTGCAGTACACCGAGGGGCGGGCTTGGAGGAACGCAATACGTGAATTCCCCTGTAAGCGGGACGTGAATCACTTGACTGCAGGTGATGCTCTACCCCCTCACAGATTCCTTGCACGTAGGCCTCCTTGTCCACCCTTAGTGCATGTAGATTTACGCGTCAGCTCCCTGAACAGCTCAGCTCTGCCATTCAGCCTGGCCCTGTGACTCTGGGCAATGGTATTCTGTGTCCCTTGAGAGACAAAATTCGTCTTCACCCTTCGGTGAGTTCCAAGACATCCACCGGCAACATCAAGGACGGTGGTCTTGAAGGCACTCCACAACTCTTCAGGATCCCCCAAGGCACCCAGACCCCCTAAATCTCCACTGAGCCTGTTTGCAAGCTCCTCAACTACCCTCTCATCATTGAGCTTGCCAACATCCAGCCTTGGCAGGGATGGTACCATTCTTCTAGATTTAACGTGCAACTTCATAGTTGCGACAACAAGCTTGTGGTTACTATTGAGGGACTGAGCACTCTGGTAGACCCTGCAGTTCTGGATTATCCTCCAGTGATCATCAACGAGCAGATGGTCAATCTCCTTTGCCACACCACCAGTGTTGGAATGACAAGTCCAGTGATGAGCTTGTAGGCGCTGAAACCATGAACCAGCGACCCCAAGTCCATGACTTCTTGCAAAGTCAAAGAACTTAGTGCTATTCAGGTTCACAGTTCCAAACCCATGGGGACCAACACACGTCTCATAACCATCCCTATCAGTTCCAGTCGATGCATTGAAATCCCCCAAGACTAGAACAGTATCTTGTCTGGGGCACTGATCAACCACAGACTCGAGCGTGGAATCGAATGTGTCCTTCACGGTGAGGTCACTCGCCTCAGTCGGAGCATAAACAGAGACCAGGGAAATGACACCCAAGGAGTGACGAATCCTTAATCTCATAATACGCTCGTTGACCGGTGTTACCTGAATTATCATTGGCGTCAGCTTATTGGACACGGGTACAGCAACTCCTTGGGCCTGGTATCCATCACAGCGACCAGACCAATAGTAGGTGTAACCACCGGCCATGATCTCGCCTCAATCCGGTCTCCAAACCTCAGAGAGAGCTGCAATACGTATGTTCAAACGCTTGAGCTCAGATGAAAACAGAGACAGGGGATCATTCTCTCTTAGGGAAAGGACATTTCAGGTACCCACCCGAACGGACCGCCTCAGGTTAACCCAAGGAGACTACCTGCTGGTGGATGACACCTCAGCACCACCCCGACAGACAATCCCACAATCTGACCCAGAAATGTTACCCTGTGGTTTCCCTATCATCAAAGGTTGGGGGTCCCGAAGGCTTTGCCACAATCACGTCATCCGGTGAGCTGCCCTGCTAAGGGCAGCTGCACAGGAGGGACTCCCATTGAGTGGGTTTTCAGATTTCTTTTTGCTTTTGGAATGTTTTGCAGGATGAAGTATGAAACTGAAATTCTTCACTGAAACTACACATACAATTTCGATGAAACTTCACCACAATGTTCATCATGTATGTATCATGGGGGATGTATGTACCAAAGTTTGTACATGGCATAAAAAAAAATAAAATCAGGGTCTGAGGGGGTCCATGGATGGAGTTTATAGGGGGGGTTGCCCCCCCTCCCCCTCCAAAGAGGTATCTGCTTTCTTCTCAGAAACGACACACAATTCCGATGAAACGATTACAACCTTCATCGCCCATTAATCGGGCTCTAAGGGGGGTGTAAGGAGGGTTGCCCCCCAAAATATGTATTTGCTTTCTTCTCCGAAACTACACACACAATTCCGATGAAACTTCACAGAATCTTCATTACCTGTGATGTACCAAAGTTTATTCATGACTTTAAAAAAAAAAATCCATAGGTATTTACTTTCTTCTCCGTTTCATATTTTGTGGGTCATCCATGCCTCCCAGCGGTTGCCTGGTTATCTTATCCAGCCGCTACCAGGTGAGCACCCGGGGGCATTGCTCCTATGTTTCTCCCTATATATTAAGGGCCACCCTAATATGCAATCAACATTGGGGGATGCATGGAATATGTAACGATTATAATTTTTGGATTTGACCCCGGGTTCAAGCATCATGGGGTCCGGACTTCCGGTCACTGGGGTCAAAATGGAAGACTTTTTAAACTTAAAATTTGATGTCGGGTTATTCCTTGTGGAACTTTATGCCATCTTTCAACTTTGCTCTTGGGGGAAGTGTGGGAACTTGTAATGGCATGCCATCGACTTCACTCTAGTTTGGGTTCACTTAAAGATCAGTTTTTCACTTTTTTATTCACTGTCTGCAGCTGTTTCGTTCATCAAGTGCTCTTTACTCTCTGCCAACAGAGTGGTATCATCAGCACACCCTACATTGTTGATACATCTTCCTCCAATCCTGACTGCAGCCTCAAAATTATCCAAGTTTGATTGATTTCCTCATGATGTACTCACTATTCAGATTGAAAATTAAGGGGAGAGAATCACCCCTGTCTGAACCCTTATCCAATTCCAAACCATTCTGTCTCTCCATACTCTGTTCTTACTGGAGCTTCTTGTTTTGTGTACATGCTTCTTATCAGACATACAGTATCGTTATGGATTTGGAAGCCTCTTGCACACAGACAGTCAGCAGTCCCAAAGTTTAGTTATTTCGTTAAGTATATGTGTATAGTTAGAATCCATCCCCTGTGTCTAATGGGAATTTCATGTGTGCGCTGCGAGTTATTTTGTAGTTAGTTTTTTTTTTATATTCCCCAACAACAACATCCTGCTTCGTTCCGCCACCCAACCAAACCTTCGTGCACCGACTCCATTATCCATGTGTTTTTTGGCTGAAGGGGTGGGCAGAGCCTCCATTGTCTCAGATCGAGGCTCAGCTCCGAAGAAGGGCAGGGAGTGTTTCCTCCAGCCAATGGGAAGCCAGAAGGCCAGAAACAACTACAGACCCTCTTCGGGGGGGGGGGGGGTGCGGGCCACCGACACGCCACCCGTCCGATGGGAGGCAGAGTTACCTCAGGACGCATCCCTCCCACCTCACAGGAGGGGTTGAATAATTGTCGGTGCGATCCGTCTGGGTCGTGCCGTCTTGTCTGGTCTGCTGGCCATCTTCCATCTTGCTGCTGGCTGGCGTCTGTCGCTTCGTCTGGTTCCTTGGCGCTTGGTTGTCCATGTGGGTTCGAGTCCCACCATGGTGATTGGAGCGTTGGATCTTCCCAAGCCCTTCCACAAGAATCCCGAGCTCCACAAGGGCAGGTCGGCAAGCCGTGCGAACGCAGCCAGGTACCAGCAGAACTCTGACCTCCAGCCTGTCTATCCCCTTGGTTGCGAGGGTCGACATAAAGACAATCCGGGTCCATTTTCGTTTGATGTGTGTGTGTGTGTGTGTGTGTGTGTGTGTGTGTGTGTGTGTGTGTGTGTGTGTGTGTGTGTGTGTGTGTGTGTGTGTGTGTGTGTGTGTGTGTGTGTGTGTGTGTGTGTCTGTGGTGGCGCCGTCCTATAAGTAGAAATTGTATGTGTTGATTGCTCATTGTACATTTGCCTGCATATTCGTGATAACTCTACTCTGTGTCTCCCTCTCTATTATGAATAAACCCGTTAAATGTACCAGCTCGTTGCCTGTCGTTTCTGTCATTGACCCAGCACGGTGCGGGCTTGAGAAACGGTGAGGTCGTTTGTGCCGTAAATTGTTCATTTGGTCCGGCGCGGCTTTGGTAATTTCCGTTCGGTTACGCCGGATCCGAGTCGGTAACAGCGACTCGGTTCGGACAAAGTCGACTGAGGGTGTGGCTTCCCTGGTAGTTAGACGACGTGAGTACTTAGGAAAATTGGAATTAGACAAGTGGACCCTACCTCACGCCGTCGAAATATTGGCGACCACGGTCCTTTAAGCGACCCGTCGACTCCAGAGTTATCCGGGGTGACAACCTTTCTATTCTGGGTGTTCGGGTGGAGACGGCCCAACTGCTCCATCTAGCGGTCGTCCTCGCCACCGAACCCGGCACCACAACAATATTAGGTGCTTTGACATCGTATTTCATACACCACATGGCCAAAAGTATGTGGACACCTGCTCGTTCAACATCTCATTCCAAAATCATGGATGTTAATTTGGAGTTGGTTCTCCCTTTGCTGCTATAACAGCCTCCACTCTTCTTGGAAGGCTTTCCATAAGATGTTGGAACATTGCTGCGGGTATTTGCTTCCATTCAGCCACAAGAGCATTCGTGAGGTCGGGCACTGATGTTGGGCGATTAGGTTTGGCTTGTGATCGGCATTCCAATTCATCCCAAAGGTGTTCATTGGAGTTGAGGTCAGGGTTCTGTGCAGGCCAGTCAAGTTCTTCCACACTGATCTCGCCAAACCATTTCTGTATGGACCTGGCTTTGTGCACTGGGGCATTGTCATGCTGAAACAGGAAAGGGCCTACCCCAAATTGTTGCCACAAAGTTGGAAGCACAGAATCATCTAGAATGTCATTGTATGCTGTTGCATTTAGATTTCCCTTCATTAGGAACTAAGGGGCCTAGCCCAAACCATGAAAAACAGCCCCAGACCATTATTCCTTCTTCACCAAACTTTACAGTTTGCACTATGCATTTGGGTAGGTAGCGTTCTCCTGGCATTCGCTAAACCCAGATTCGTCCGTCGGACTGCTAGATGGTGAAGTGCGATTCATCACTCCAGAGAACGCGTTTCCACTGCTCCAGAGTCCAATGGCGGTGAGCTTTACACCACTCAAGCCGACGCTTGGAATCGCGCATGGTGATCTTAGGTTTGTGTGCGGCTGCTCAGCCATGGAAACCCATTTCAGGAAGCTCTCGACGAACAGTGCTTGCAATGATGCTGCTTCCAGAGTTAGTTTGGAACTCGGTATTGAGTGTTGCAACCGATGACAGACAATTTTTCCGTGCTACGCATTTCAGCACTCGGCGGTCACGTTCTGTGAGCTTGTGTGGCCTTCCATTTCGCGGCTGAGCTGTCGTTGCTCCTGGACATTGTTTCCACTTCACAATAACAGCACTTACATTTGACCAGGGCAGCTCTCGTAGGGCTGAAATATGACAAACTGACTTGTTGGAAGGGTAGTATCCTGTGACTGTGCCACGTTGAAAGACACTGAGCTCTTCAGTACGGCCCATTCTACCGCCAATGTTTGTCTATGGAGATTGCATGGCTGTGTGCTTGATTTTATACACCTGTCAGCAATGGGTGTGGCTGAAATAGCCGAATCCACTCATCAGAAGGGGTGTCCACATGCTTTTTGCCATGTAGTGTATCTTAATCCTGGGATGGTATTTATTCCGGTGTTTTTCAGTTACTATGAACTATATTTGAAAAAGTAAAGGTGATAAAGTGAACCGTTAATAAGAACAGGCAGCAGTCAAAATCCCTGTAAATGACATCATTGGACTAATCGCTCGGAGTGATATTGGATCCTGCTTGCTCAACGGGCAATTCTTGCTTCATGAAGTCTTCTTTTCTGTGTTGATTGATCTTTAGTAACATCTTGCTGGGATTCAAAATCAAGGCAATGGTTTGGTTATTTGAATATTCTCTTGCATCGCCTTTCTTTGGCAACGGCATGTCGACTTGCTTCCACCTTTTAGGCCATAAAATCCTGCTCCAGATCTGTGTATTGATCGCCGTTAAGATATTGATTGCCTCCTCCCCAAGTACCTGAAAGAGTTTGATTTGAATTTCCTCGGCACCTGGTGCTTTTCCATTGCCAGCTCTTTCAGGGCTCTGCATACCTCACATTCTCTCACTACTGGTTCTTGTTCATATTCTCTTTCTTTGAAGGTTGCCATCATTTTGCTCTCTCGTTTGTATATAGTTTCGGGATAGTCCTTCCATATTTCCTTCACCAGTGTTTCTTCTGTCAGATCTTTTCCTGTTCTGCTCTTAATAATAGACCTAAACTAGATCTAGGATCTCTCTGGTCTTTCAAAAAAAAAAAATCTCTTGTTTTTCTCACTATGAACTTTTGTTTTTCTAGCTTGTCGTAAGTCAGCATTTCGCCTCTTTGTGTCCTCTCTTTACGCACCTCTGCTTTTCATCTCTCTTCTGTGTGCAATATTTATTGCCTCCTCTGACAGCCGTTTAGCCTTCTTCTTTCTGCTTGCATTTGGGATGTTGTCTTTGGCCTCTTCATTTACAATGTCTTCAACCTCTTGATACATTTTGTCTGTCATTCTGTCAACCAAGTCCAGCTCTGAAAAACGTTCTTTGTTTGTTTTTTCAACCTAAAAATTGCATATTGTTACCTCTGCCACCGAAGGTGGGTGGAGAATATGTTTTCACCCCTGTCTGTCTGTCCGTCCGTCTGTCTGTCCATCTGTGAGCACAATATCTCAAAAAGTTGTGTACGGATTCGGACAAAACTTTGTGGACATGTTGGGTGTGTGATAAGGACAAATTGATTCGATCTTGATGAACATCCCGATCTGGATACTATCATTTTTAAGGTGATTCTTCACTATTGAGATAAGGCCAAAAAAAAATACAGATATACCGTTTTGCACGATATTTCAAAACGTTGTGGATGGGGATTGTTACAAAACTTGGTGGATGTGCTGGTTAGGTGACAGGAACAAGCCGATTCGTTTTTGGTTCAGGTACGAATCCAGCAACCTGGCGGAGGTATGCGCTCTACCGAGTAACGATCTCGTTTTGATGTTTTCAAGCTCATATCTGGTCGGAATGTTCGATTTTTGGTTCACGAGCGCCAGCCGGAGTGACCACGATATTCGTTGTCTGTCTGTCTGTCTGTCTGTCTGTATGTCTGTGTGTCTGTCTGTCTGTCCAGAGCATAACTCCGTGGACTTTGATCCGATCTTGATGAAGCTTGGTTATGTGTTTGATATCAATGTCTGGTTGTGTTTTCCTGGATGAGGGCGTGCTACGACCATTGTGGGCAGAGTGACGTCCAAAAATAGCCATTTTTAGGGGGTAGTTGGATTAAAAAATCTATCTTCTCTGAGGGAATTGACTGAATGGAATGGGTTCTTCGGTATTTGAAGAGCAAAATGAATTATCTAAAAGTTGTCGTTGTCCGATTTTTCATTTTTGTCCCAAGGTCAAGGTCACAAGGTCAAAAACTTAGAAAATTGCGAATTTTGACATAAAAATCATACGACCGCCCAAACTTTGAGAGCCTGGATGACAATATTTTTTTATGCATAATGTTGAGGTCATTCCCCACCTAAAGTCTTGACACCATTTTGCTCCATCTCGAACACCTTGCCCGTGGCGCCTCCTTCAAGTTTGTTTTCACGCTGATTTCATCAAAGTCTGGTTAATCCGAGGAGTGCGAAATGCCATATAGCCTATATGACGTTATATCGTTCCTGGAATGTTCCGGAGGAAGTTTTGCACCAAAGGTCATAATCCTTGACCTTTGACCTTTAAAGTTCACAAAGGTCAAATTTTCAAAGTTGTGGGAATCGAACCGGGTTTTCGACCTTCTTCGACGAACTAACTCCAATAAGCTATAGCACGTATCCTGTTTCCTTATTTTAATGTGCACAACATGGTTTTGTGACCTTTAAAGGTTATGCAAAGGTCAAATTTTGAAAGTTGTTGAACGAAACCGGGTTTTCGACATGTTGCAGCTAATAACCCGTCACTCGTACCACATCATGTTGGTCATTTTTATAACTTGGTCAAAAATTATCACATTGTCTCATCCTTGACTTCTGAAACTATCTACATCGTCACATACCGCTCGTGAACCATCGTCGTCTTCAGACTTGTATTTACATATAAATACATATCCAGTTTTTATGATTGGTAATTAATCATTATTGGCTCGACTATACTTGTGTTGAAAAATATAAAGCGATGCTTGTATTAAATAAACGGTCTTGGACTTGGTACGATGGCATGATTGATTAGTAGGCCCCTTCATGCTCCTGGAGAAAAAGGTCGGGTCAGCAACATTCCATGAAATCTTTGATTCCACCAATACAAGGATGCAGTCGTGTGGAAGCGAAAGCTGGCCAAGCGCCCAGAATAAGCACGACATCTCTCTGAGGTAAGCTCAATGACGTCATTTCCTCAAGCGGATTTTCGGGATACGTCATATCCGGTTTTTCACGTTTGGAATACGAACCTACGTCACGATCACGTCTCGCAAACAAGAGTTCTCGCGAGACGTTGAGTTTGCGGAGATTCGCGGTCGTCCGCACCCTGGTGGTGCGTCGAGGTTCTTTTTTTAATCTACAAATTCCCTCTAATGTTCTCGTGAAACAACAAAAAAAGCTTTTACAGTTTGAACAGTAATTTTGTTTGTCATGCAGATTAGAAACAGTAACTATTTCCGTGTTTATATGGCTCTGGGGCCCGAACCACTCGGACAGGACGATGACAGAGCTTTGAACCTTCCGCTGCTTTCCAGAGCCGGTACGTTATTTTATCAACTTGTTTGCCCTGTGATAGAACTACTTCCTTGACTTCATGATAGCATGTGCAGGCGGGTCTGGAAATCTGGCCGACAGCATGACGAGCAATCGATCTGCCTGATTACTTGACTGACTGGCAGCCCATCGGCCTAGCTAGTTGACTGACTGGCAGCCCATCGGCCTAGCTAGTTGACTGACTGGCAGCCCATCGGCCTAGCTCGTTGACTGACTGGCAGCCCATCGGCCTAGCTCGTTGACTGACTGGCAGCCCATCGGCCTAGCTCGTTGACTGACTGGCAGCCCATCGGCCTAGCTCGTTGACTGACTGGCAGCCCATCGGCCTAGCTCGTTGACTGACTGGCAGCCCATCGGCCTAGCTCGTTGACTGACTGGCAGCCCATCGGCCTAGCTCGTTGACTGACTGGCAGCCCATCGGCCTAGCTCGTTGACTGACTGGCAGCCCATCGGCCTAGCTCGTTGACTGACTGGCAGCCCATCGGCCTAGCTAGTTGACTGACTGGCAGCCCATCGGCCTAGCTAGTTGACTGACTGGCAGCCCATCGGCCTAGCTCGTTGACTGACTGGCAGCCCATCGGCCTAGCTAGTTGACTGACTGGCAGCCCATCGGCCTAGCTCGTTGACTGACTGGCAGCCCATCGGCCTAGCTCGTTGACTGACTGGCAGCCCATCGGCCTAGCTCGTTGACTGACTGGCAGCCCATCGGCCTAGCTCGTTGACTGACTGGCAGCCCATCGGCCTAGCTAGTTGACTGACTGGCAGCCCATCAGCCTAGCTAGTTGACTGACTGGCAGCCCATCGGCCTAGCTCGTTGACTGACTGGCAGCCCATCGGCCTAGCTCGTTGACTGACTGGCAGCCCATCGGCCTAGCTCGTTGACTGACTGGCAGCCCATCGGCCTAGCTCGTTGACTGACTGGCAGCCCATCGGCCTAGCTCGTTGACTGACTGGCAGCCCATCGGCCTAGCTCGTTGACTGACTGGCAGCCCATCGGCCTAGCTCGTTGACTGACTGGCAGCCTGTCAGTCTGGCAAGCTGACTGGCAGCCCTTCTGCCTGATCATTTGACTGACCGGCAGCCCATCAGCCTGGTTCTTTGACCTGCAGTCCATCGGCCTGGCTAGTTGACCCTCCTGACCTGCAGCCCTTTGCCCAGGCCAGCTGGTTGACCAGAAGCCCAATGGCCTGCCCATTTGACTAGCTGGCAGCCCATCAGCCTGACTGGTTGACTTGCTGGCAACCCATCGACCTGGCTGGTTAACTCGGTGGTATCCCATAGGCCTGACTGGTTGACTTGCTGGCATCCCATCGACCTGGCTGATTGACTTGCTGGTATCCCATCGACCTGACTGGTTGACTTGCTGGCATGCCATCGACCTGGCTGGTTGACTTTCTGGCATGCCATCGACCTGACTGGTTGACTTGCTGGTATCCCATCGACCTGACTTGTTGACTTGCTGGCATCCCATCGACCTGGCTGGTTGACTTGCTGGCATCCCATCGACCTGGCTGGTTGACTTTCTGGCATGCCATCGACCTGACTGGTTGACTTGCTGGTATCCCATCGACCTGGCTGGTTGACTTTCTGGCATGCCATCGACCTGACTGGTTGACTTGCTGGCATCCCATCGACCTGACTGGTTGACTTGCTGGCATCCCATCAACCTGGCTGGTTGACTTTCTGGCATGCCATCGACCTGACTGGTTGAGTTGCTGGCATCCCATCGACCTGGCTGGTTGACTTGCTGGCATCCCATCGACCTGGCTGGTTGACTTTCTGGCATCCCATCGACCTGACTGGTTGAGTTGCTGGCATCCCATCGACCTTGCTGGTTGACTTGTTGGCATCCCATCGACCTGGCTGGTTGACTTTCTGGCATGCCATCGACCTGACTGGTTGAGTTGCTGGCATCCCATCGACCTTGCTGGTTGACTTGTTGGCATCCCATCGACCTGGCTGGTTGACTCGCTGGCAACCCATCGACCTGGCTGGTTGACTTTCTGGCATCCCATCGACCTGGCTGGTTGACTCGCTGGCATCCCATCGACCTGGCTGGTTGACTCGCTGGCATCCCATCGACCTGGCTGGTTGACTCGCTGGCATCCCATCGACCTGGCTGGTTGACTCGCTGGCATCCCATCGACCTGGCTGGTTGACTCGCTGGCAACCCATCGACCTGGCTGGTTGACTCGCTGGCAACCCATCGACCTGGCTGGTTGACTCGCTGGCAACCCATCGACCTGGCTGGTTGACTCGCTGGCAACCCATCGACCTGGCTGGTTGACTCGCTGGCAACCCATCGACCTGGCTGGTTGACTCGCTGGCATCCCATCGACATGGCCGGTTGACTTGCTGGTATCCCATCGGCCTGGCTGGTTGACCGGAAGCCCATTGGCCTGGCTATTTGACTGGCTGGCAGCCCATCAGCCTGGCTGGTTGACTTGCTGGCATCCTATCGACCTGGCTGGTTGACTTGCTGGCATCCCATCGACCTGGCTGGTTGAATTGCTTGCATCCCATCGACCTGGCTGGTTGACTTGCGAGCATCCCATCGACCTGACTGGTTGACTTACTGGCATCCGATATACCTACGAGGTGACTGACTGTCAGCCAATTTGTCTGGCTGGTTGGCTGGCTCGCAGCCAGCATCCGATTTGCTGACTAGTATCCTTTTGACGTGTCTGGTTGACTGACTGGCATAATATTGTTACGAATCTGGAAGCTTACTGCACTCAACATTCAGGTCCCTATGGAAGTTATATCGGTAAGTATGTGTTTCTAGTTCGGGTCCCGTCCCGTCCCGAGTCGAATGTGTATTAAATGTTCATTCGCTGCGGAGTTATTTTGATAGTCAGGGTTTTCTTTTAAACTTATAACAACAACACCAGATGCACTGTCGCCTCGCTCACCGACACCATAGCGCACGTGTTTCTGGCTGCGGACGTGGGTGGGACCCCTCGCTCCAGAGCCAACTCCGCCTACGAGGGCAAGGGCGCGCCCTTCGTCCAATCAGAAGGCTCATCGCCTCAGATCGGGACTCCACCCAGAAGGGTGGGAGTCGCCCCGCCTCCCTTGGGCCTGTCCAATGAGGGACGGCCAGCGAATCGCGCGGCGCAACCGTCCAATGAGGAGGCGAGTGGCCAGGAGAAGAAGCCCCTCTCTCCTGAGGAGAAAGTGTGGTTGTCTGGACCAGCGTGAGAGAGACGGTGTGCTCGTGGCAGGAGAGTTTGCCAGTTCAATTGTTCGGGGCATTCTGGCTGGAATGTGAAGGTCTTATCATCTGGTCTGGTCTCGTCGCTGGCTTCTGGTCTCGCCTTGTCGCTGGCTCTGGTCTCGTCGCATGCCGGAGGAGCGTGTGGGAGCCCGACGCTGCCCTCCGTACCCGGTGCTTGCAGCGGCATCGAGTTGCGGGTTCGACTCCCACCGATCTAGGACGTCGAAGACGCATGAGGCGGAAAGGTCCAAGATAGCTCTGGTTCCCAGCTCATCTTCCCTCAAGCTGGGAATCTTCAATAAAGGCTGTGGCCATCACTTCTTTTGGGTATTTGTGTGTGCGTGTGTGTGTCTGTGGGCCCGTCTGTAAGTAGGAATTGTTAAGTGCTCTTCGCTTGTACATGATTGCATTGCTTAGTCAGTTTAACTCTGCTCTTTGTGTGTTCCCTCCCCCCCTACTGTAAATAAATATCCCCTGTTAAATGTATCAGCTCGTTTCTGTGTTTTCTTCATTGGTTTAGCACGGTGCGTGTTGGTGGATTAAAAAGGCCGTTGCTGCCGTAGTTGTGCATTTGGACCGACGGGACCTCGGTAACCATCCGCTCGGATTACGCACAGGTCGTGCACGGTAATGGCTCATCCCGTCCGAGCTCCGTTGAGGGTGTGAATTCCTCGGGAGCTCACCACGTGAGCCTCTGGGTATTTTGAAGTTTGGCAAATAACCCTCTCCCACGTGGTTGAATTATTGATGATTCACGATCCTGTAAGGGACCCGTACCTTCGGAGTTATCGGAAAGGTACGATCTAGATTCCGGGTGTTCGGTGGAGCCGACTCTTCTGCTTCATCTAGCGGTAGTGCTCGCCGCCGATACCCTGCCCACAACAATATATACCTGGCTTGTGTAACATATGATCCACCTGGCTTGTTTACTGACCGGCATCTGATCAACGTGATTAGTTGACTGGCTGCAAACGGACCTGCCTGGCCTTCCAGCTGGCTGACTGGCACCCAACGGGCATCCTTATCTGTCCTGTGGGTTGTCTCGGTAGCCGTAAGACCGTCCTGGCTATCCTGCCTGTTGACTGTTAGCGAAATGTACGGCTGGCTGAGTGGTAGCCAACTGACCGTCTTGGTTGTCCAGCTGGTTGAATGACACCTGGCTGAATGAACTGACCTGGTTGGTTTGCTGGCAGAAGGAAGATCGAGTCACCCTGGCTGACTGGCTGGCGGACTGACTGGCTGACAGAGAGACTCATTGGCAGCTGACGTGCCTGACCAGCGGACTGAAAGGTAGCCTACCACCTGGCCAATTTTTCCTGCTGGCTGACTGACACCTGACGGACTGTACTGGCTGGCTGACTGGCAGCATGCTGACTGCACCGTCTTTGCTGGTTGACTCTCAGCCGATCGACTGGTCTGGATGTCTGGCTGGCTGACTAGCAGCCGACCGGCTCGTCCAGCCTGCTGAATGGCTCCTGTCTCCTCTGCCGAGTTGTCCAGCTGACTGTCTTGTTACTGCACCTGTGAATGGATGTCAAACTGATCGACTGGTTACCAAATGGCATTGATGTGTGTTCAACTGACTGACCAGTTGTCAACCTGTCTGGCTGACTGACTGGTTGCTGAGGCCTGGATTATGTTCATCTGACTGTGTGTTTCCATTCCTACCTTCCTTCATTCATGTTTTTTTTTTCTTTCTTTCCTCTTAATAATCCTTCTCATCATTTTCCTCCTTTTCCGTTCTTGTATTTGATCTCGTTTTCTTTGCGATGATTATTTGTCTTTGTTTACAACAGAAATCTTAATTGTGGTTATATTTATAGCATTTCAGTCATGCATCTTTCCAATTCTTTTAGGTTGTGAAGTCCTAATTGGTTGAAGTTTGTTTAGTGCTTTTATTTTTTGGAAAGATTCTCTTTTTTTTTTGTCATTAATGTGAAGTAGTACAGCAAAACTTGACAATTATTTTTGGAAACCGACCCTCAATGATCAGATAGATTAAAAATAAAAAATTGTTTTTTAAAATGCGTTGCATATGTTTGTACTTGGTCATAGTTATGCCTCCACAGACGAAGCACGGCTGGAGGCATGTTTTTATTCTGTCCGTCTGTGCGTTGTCTTTTTTTTTGTTTGTTTGTTTCCAGAATAACTTAAGAACCATTGCAGGGATATCAACCAAACTTGGCGTGAGTATGGACTGTGAAACAAAGGTGAACCGATTCGATTTGGGTGCAAAAGGTTAAGAGTATTAGGTCATACCTTTTTAATTGAAAAACCTGTTACCCTGATAATATGTGAAGCAACTCATCCAAAGTTGGCATAATTACGTACTCCACCGAAGGTGGACGGAGGTTATATGTTTTCACCCCTGTCTGTCTGCGTGTCTGTCTGTGAGCAGGATATCTCAAAAAGTTATGGATGGATTCAGATGAAATTTGGTGGACAGCTTGGCGGTGTGACAAGAAAATGATTAGGTTTTGGTGAAGATCCGGATACTATGATTTTTAAAGTGATTCTTCACCTTGGAGAGATTGGGCCAAAAAGGATATATGGCACAATATTTCCAAAAGTTGCGGACGGATTATGACAAACCATGGTGGATGAGTTGGTTAGGTGACGAGAACAAGCCGATTAGATTTGGGTTCAGGTCCGGATGCAGATCCGGCCTGTCAGTGCGATACAAAACGTAAACTGTTCAGTCTAGTGGAGGGATGTGCTCTACCGAGTGCCGTTGTAGTTACTGAGTATAATACAATGATGAACTGGTTGAATTTTGGTTTCAAAAGGTCAAAGCTCATGTACCCTTTGAAAATAATTTTGCAGACTCTTAACAGGAGTTAGTCGCGTCTGATGTCTAATTCTTCTACTTATCTCTTTTCCTTCTAGCGCGCTCTCGTGTGACGTTTGTTTTTTTTAATGTGTCTTTTAATCAAGTTGGCTGATGGAGGCATATCCATCGACGCATTAGCATCAATTTCTGTTTACTCGTTCTGCTTGTAAGATTTCCAACTTTTTGGAACGATCATGCATCGTAACTGTGATCACAATGCCAAGGTTTGTTAACCTTCAAGCTTGTCCATCTTTTGAGGTCAGTCAATTTGGCACATGTTCTGCTGGTTTACTGCTTCCGTATTGCTTGACGTTTGTGCGGTATTGAAATTCATGCGTCTTATGCCATTAAAGTTTAATATTGCAAGTCGAATCGAGGTCAACAGTGCCTTTGATTCAGCAAGCCAAACCCCCTGCACATAAAAAAAAAGAAAAAGTTTTTTTGCCTTTTTGACAAAAAGTCATAAACCCCATGGAATATTCTGGATGTTCGTATTTAGTGTCTCACAGCTGTAGGTGTTTTGTATCTCATGAATGACACGAGAATGCTGCTTTGACAGTATTTGCCTGGCAGGGCATGTATTGGTGATGTGTTCGAAGTAACTTGCCTTGCATAACCTAACATGTCAATGTTTAACAAGCAGATGTTGTGTCACAGCAAGTTTTTCATTTCCATGTCTCACCTCAAAATAATTAAGTGTTTTGTAATAGCCAAAAAATATATAAATACAAACACTGTGACTTCTTTTGCTGATAAGTCGAAGTTTGTATCGGAGCGTTCTGTTTTTTTTCTTTCTCTAGCTCTGGCTATTTGAAGGCCTATATGACCAAAGATTATAACTTCTGGCTGCCTGCTAAAAGTAAGTGACACCTTTTTGAATTGTACCCCATTTGAAGCAGTTTTTGTGCCGAGTTGGTGTAATTATTTTTCACTGATATTCGTACGCGATGTCTGCCTGACAGTTGGATGCGTGAAGATGGGAGATGATAAGCCGTTTGTCTGCTTGGCTCCTGGATGTGGTCAGGTGAGTGTACCTTTTGTGTTTTATGTCTGTCTGTCTCATTTAGTTCATCATTGCACAATCATTGCTCACAAAAATCAAATGTTCATTGCATAAGGAGACCATCATTTTGCTTGTTCAATACAGTGAGATTGCCTATCCTGAGCAAGTTAGGAAGTGACGTCGGTACTAGGGTGGTCCAAAAAAATGAAAGTTCGAATTTCTCGCGGGCATGTTTGCCAAATCGTTCCTGACGTAAAACGCAAAGAAACAAAGAATTAGCAGATTTGGAGGTGGTTTAGGGGTCCATCAAAGTCTCTCAACGGATTCATTATAATGTAACAATCCTAATAGGAAAAATGAAACGAAAGAGCATAAAATGTTCTCAGTGGGCAGTGGGCAACTGGCGGTCGGTGAATTTCTCCAATGTTTGATCCAAGAGGAACAGTTCCGTGCTTTTCCTTGTAGAACACGCCATACTCGCTCACTCTGGGAATCAAAAAGAAGAAGAAAAAAATTAGAGATAAAAACAAGAAAAATAGAAGAGTACTTTTAACACCGACCGACAGCGAACCGAAAGCTCAACTGACGTCTCCCTCTCCCCCACTGACGTCTTCTTCTCTCCCACTGGATGTAACAACTTCCTTCCTCTTGATGGACCCTTAAATATTTTTGGAACTGTGGCAAATTTGGCCAGAAGTATTTTCTAATCAGGTAGAACAAAATGATCAACATGCCCCAAGAATATTCAAATTTTGAATTTTTCCCTTATGATTTTGGACCACCCTAGATCATACTGATAAAATCGGTATCTGATATCGGTACTTTTATCGGTACTGATAAAAGCATTCTGGATAAAATGTAGATGGTGGCAAACATATAGTCACATGTGCTGTGGAACAGAGGTGTAATGTTTACCATTAAGTTCCTTGTGAAGGAGTAATATCAAACCAGCTGGTAGTTCACAGTCCACACAATTTGATGAATCATTTATTACCTCCACTCCCGAAAGTGGGCAGAGGTTATATTTTCACCCGTCTGTTGTTTGTCTATTATGTTCTGGATGGATTCGTAGGAAACTTGTTGGACAGGTTGGGTGTGTCACAAGGAAGGACCAATTGACTTGATTTTGGTAAAGATTCAGATCTGAGAATTTTTTTAATTTTTCAAGTGATTCTTCACCATGGAGAGATGGGGCCGAAACAATATATTGTTGTGGGGCCCGGTGTCAACGGCGAGCACGACCGCTAGGTGGAGCAGTCGAGTCGGCTCCACCGAACACTCGGAATCCAAATCGTGCTTCTCGGAGAACTCCAAAAGGCACGGGTCCCTTACAGGACCGTAAATCGCCAATAATTTGGCCGCGTGGAATAGGTTTTAATTGCCAACTTCAATATACCTAAGTATCCATGCGGCAAAGCTACCGGGGAATTCACACCCTCGGCAGGCCTCGAGCAGAACGAGCCGTTATCGTGCTCGAGCTGTGCGTAACCCGAGCGGATGGTTTTCCGTTTTTGCAAATGCACAATTTACCGTTTCCCAATTTCCCAACACACACCGTGCTAAGCCAATGAAAGAAGCACAGAAACGAGCTGGTACATTCAACAAGAGGGGATTTATTTACAATGGGGGGAAGGGAACACAAAAAGAGCAGAGTTATCCGAATAGCAAATGTATCAAATATACAAGCAAAAGCACTTAACAATTCTACTTAGGCAAGGCAGGCCCGCACACAGACATGCACAGACAAATACCCAGAAAATGGACCTCGTCGAGTCTTTATTGAAGGCTTCCAGCTTGAGGAGAGGTGAGCTGGAGACCAGAGCCTGTGTTTAGACCTGTCCACCTCGTGTGGTCTTCGACGATCCGGCTCGGCGGGACTCGAACCCGCAACACGATGCCGCTCCAAACACCAGATACCACGCTCTCCAACCGGCCACACACCAATTGACCAAGACCAAGGAGAAGATCAGAGATGACGATGACCCAGCACCAAGACCCACGACCCCCAAGACGACGAGGACTTCCACCACCACGACGACGGCTCCCAGCCTGGCGTTCCTTTATATTCCTTTTTTCCTCCGGGGTGAGAGAACCGCCATCTGAGGCGATTTCCACCCTCATTGGCCGGGGTGCCGTGGGAAAGTCGCTCTCTGTGGCCATCTCTACCCTCATTGGCTGGCATGTCGTGGGAAAGTCACCTTCTGTGGCGTGATTGGACAAAGGGCACGCCCCTGCCTTCCTGGGCGGAGTCCCTGTCTGAGGCGATGGAAATCCACCCACGTACGTGGCCGAACGCACGTGGGCAATGGCGTCGGTGTGTGAAGTGAAGTGAAGGAGATTTGTTGTAAATGAAACTCCGCAGCGCACACGTGTAATTCCCATTAGACACTGTTAGGGGACCCTAACTATAAACACACACTTACCGATATAACTGTTCTATAAGGACCTGAATGTTGAGTGCTCATGGCTGCCAGATTTGTTGCAATATATCATGATATCTCAAAATGCTGTGGACAGATTTGAACGAAACTTGGTGGATGAGTTGGGTAGGTGACGAGAACAAGCCGATTAGATTTTAAGTAAGTTCCGGATGCAGATCCGTCCTATCAGTCGGCTGCAAAACAAACTGTTCAGCCTGGCAGAGGTATGCACTGTACCTACTGCCTTTCTGGTTTCATTTAGTAGTTTTGTGTTTAAATGGGCAATGGGTTAAAAAATGGCCATGATTTTGTGGGCAATCTTGAACAATCTCGCAAGCAACCAACAACTGTCACTCAAGCAAGCATGAAACGTGCTGAACAGCTAGTTTTGGAGAATCGCCAGCTTACTACGCGTTTCAGAAGAATTGGACATCTGTGATGAAAGTTTGGCAAAAACTTATTCCCTCTCACCAAGTTTAATAAAGTCTGTGTGTTGTGGGTACCAAAGGACCTCAACTCTACTGATCCTCAAAGGATCTGGGTACTCTCGTGGAGACGAGTTGGGAAGTTCTCAACCACGCACTCCCAGACGGTCCATACTTTGTCTTCATCTCTTACAACCGACCATTCATAGAACATCTGAGTGACATTACCTTTTTGAATGACACAGGTCAAAGCATGTGTCCAGAAAAGGTTGCCTACCAGAGATTTATATGCAGAGGGTATCCAGACATTGCAACATTGATTGGACAAGTGTGTACATGAAATGGGGAGTACCTTCAGAAATAGGTGTAGTTTCATTGAATTCACCATATGCTTTGATTTTTATGCCTCCTTAGCCAAAGGCGCCAGGGTCCTTATGTTTCCGTGCTGTCATCAGGCTGTTAATTCATCCGTGTGTACATACGTATCAAATTTTCGTTTCTGCGATAACTTGTGAATTGCTGAAGAGATTTTGACCAAACTTGGTACAAGTATATATGATGATGCAAAGATGATCTGATTAGACTTTGGGTTCAAAATGTTAAAGGTCTATGGTCATGTAACCTTGAATTGGAACCTGGGCAAAGGCATAGTGCATCTCGAGAAAGTCTACACCCCCTTTCAAATTTTTTACCTTTTGTTGCCTTATAGCCTGGAATGAAATTGCATTAAATCAGATTTTGTCCACCATTATATACACATTGTAACCTACAACGTCCAAGTGAAAAACAAATTCGACAAATTTCAGAAAATTAATGAAAAATACAAAACCAGAATATCTTGGTTGGATAATTGTCCACTCCACCTGCGTTAATACTTGCTGGAAGCACCTTTGACAGCAATTAGAGCTGTGAGTCTGTTGGGATAGGTCTCTACCAACTTTGTACACCTTGATTGGACAATATTTGCCCATTCTTCAGGATGAAACTTCAAGCTCAGTCAAGTTGCGTGGACAGCAATCTTCAAGTCAGGCCAGAGATTTTCGATTGGATTTATGTCTGGGCTCTGACTGAGTCACTCAAGGGCATTTGTTTTTGTTTCTTCGCCACTCCAGTGTAGCTTTGGTTGTATGCCTCGGGTCATTGTCATGCTGAAAGATGAACTTCCATCCAAATTTCAGCTTTCTTGCAGAGGGCAGCAGGTTTTCTTCTCGATTTCTTTTTTTTCTTTTTCTGTATTTTGCTCCAAACATTTTCCCTTCTATCCTGACAAGTGCCCCAGTCCCCGTTGATGAGAAAAATCCCCATAACATGATGCTGCCATCACCATGCTTCACAGTGGGGATGGTGTTGTTTGGGTGATATGCTGTGTTGGGTTTGCGCCAAATGTAACGTTTTTCATTTCGGCCAAAAAGCTCCATCTTGGTTTTGTCAGACCACAAAACTTTTTGCCACATGGCTTCAGATTCTCCAGAGTTTTTTGCATACCTCAAGTGGGACTCAATGTGGGCTTTTTTGAGTGATGGCTTCCTCATTGCCACCCTACCATACAGGCCAGACTTATGGAGTGCTTGGGATATTGATGTCACATGCACACAGTGACCAGTCTTTGCCGTCAAGGCATGTAGCTCTTTCAACGGTACCATTGGCCTCTTGATGGCTTCTCTGAGTCTCCTCCTTGCTTAGTCATCCAGTTTGGAGGGATGGCCTGATTTAGGCAGGCTCTTGGTGGTACCATGTGCCTTACATTTCGAATAATTGTCTTGACTGTGCTCCAAGGGGTGTTCAAATCCTTTGGAATATTTTTCTACCCATCCCCTGATCTGTGCCTTTCCACAACTTTATCCCAGAGGACTTTCAAAAGCTCCTTGGTGCTCATGGTTAAGTCTTTGCTGTGAAATGCATGTTCAGCAGAGGTAACCTCCAGGAACAGCTGATTTTATTCTGAAATGATCAGAATCATGACAATTTAACACAGGTGGAGGCCAATTAACTTGGTGTGTGATTTTGAAGGTGATTGATTACACTTAAGCTAATTACCCTCACCAGAGGAGAAAGTATTGCATTTGAGTCCGTTTGTTTGTCTGTTTGTTTGTCCATCTGTTGGATTCGCTATATATGCTAGATATCCCTTATTGTCGGGTTTTCCGTCTGTCTGTCTGTGTGTATGTGTGTCTGCAACACGAGGCTCCACAGCACGAACCAGCGAACTGATTTCGATGAAACTTTGCCAACAGGTGCCATATGGTCTGGGAATGTGCGCGTTTGAATTTTGTTGCCAAGCAACCACCCGTTGCTGTGCAGCGGCCGAAAAAGCGCGTACAGTATTTTCAATACTTGTCCTTCAGTTTTGACTGTAGAGAAACGAGACTTCGGAATAAAACACTTCGAGATATTTAGATAATTTTACTCGAGCCGATTTTTGATTGAGGTTTTATTTTTCAAATGGTAGTCCTTCAAAAATCGGGTGTCTATTTGCCATCATTTTTTATGAGGGGCTTAGGAAAGTGGGCGGAGCTTAGGGAAAGTGGATGTGGTTGATGAAAAGTGGGAGTGGCATAGGAAAGTGGGCGTGGCATAGGAAAGTGGGCGTGGCTTATGAAAAATATTGTGTGGCTCAGGAGGTGTGGTGAAACAGCATTGAGAGAAGTTTATCGGGTTGTGTGTGTGTGTGTGTGCGTGCGTGCGTGCGTGCGCGTGTGTGCGTGTGCGTGTCTCTGCAACGCGAGGCTCCACGGCACAAACCAGCAAACCAATTATTTTTCAAATGGTAGTCCTTCAAAAATAGGGTGTCTATTTACCGTCATTTTTTATGAGGAGTGCCAGTTGGTAAAATACACAATAGGAAAAATCTTGCCAGGCAGAGGAACAATTGTATGTGAACCAATACGTCTTGGCAATGAATCTTCGTTGGTGGATCGGTCAGAATGAAAAGCCTCGTATCCAGCACTTCGATCCTTGCGAATCCCTCGTCGCCTACCTGCTTGTTTGTCTGTTTGTTTGTCTGCACAGAACTTTCGTGTTTTTCTCTGCAACCACTTGTCGGATTTAGACGAAATTTTCACCATTGGTGCGAATACGCATGAAGAATGTTTTAATGATAATTATGACATCATAGGTCACGTGGTGTGATAGCCATCTTTGAAAAACGGAAAAATTTTGGATCTCTGTATCTCTGAAACCGCACCAAGGAAAATTATTGAAACTTGGCACATAGGAAGTACTCCTCATGGGGAATGAGTGATTTTTCTTTAATTATGATGTCATAGGTGCCCTCATTGTGACGTTACAATTGCATATGCAGATCGCCACATCCAATCAGTCTGAACATTTTTAAGGGTCATGAAGTGATAAATTGGTCCACAGAAGAAAAAAATTCATAAGGTCATCGGTCACGTGATTCGGCAGCCATATTGGGTTTTTTGGCTTTTTTAAACCTACAAAAATCTTCTTCTCTGAAGCGTTTGAACAAATCGAGGCAAAACTTTACACATGACCGCCTGTCCATGAGGAACAAAAGGTTCACACATATGATATCATCGGTCATGTGGTTTGGCAGCCATATTGGATTTACCCTTAAACGTATAAAAAATACACCACTCAAAAGAAGTCCTGGCGAGGGTCTGCGATCTCTGATTGCTCTTTTTCTTGTATACAAATGCAATTATAAGGGGGTGGACACTTACCCAACCAAGATATTCGAGTTTTGTATTTGTAGTTAATTTGCTGAAATTTGTAGAATTTGTTTTTCTCTTGGAAGTTGTGAGTTATGATGTGGAAAAAGTCTGATTAATTGCAATATAAGTGCAGGCTATAATGCAACAAAAGGTGAGAATTTTGAAAGGGGGTTTAGAATTTCTATTGGCACTGTATCCACTGACGCATTCACGTCAAATTCTGTTTTCTAGTTCGAGAAGATAAACTCCTCATCAACTTTAAACATCTCCCATATGCAGGATTTCAATTGGTGATACCAGCATCGTAAAGCCAAGTTCTCAAGCAGAAGGTTCAAATTGATGTCTGGTTAGGTTTTCTTTTGGATATTAAGGTATCAATAACTGTCGCTGCTTCCACTTTCCGCCGGTACTCCAGGGGCCTACGTCTGGCCATCCCCCAGGCAGATGCCTGGCCTATCCCAATCTCCTCGAGATGCCGATCAACCACGAGGCGCATGGTCGGCCCATTGGCCTCCTCCACTCACGAGACTCCCTCGCTGAGAGAATCTGGTGAGCAGGATCAGCGTCAGGAAAACGAGCCACATGTCCGTACAGCCGCAGCTGATGCTCACAGACTCTGCAGGTAACGAATCTCATTTGAGTCTCTCTCAGAAACTTCTCGTTGGACACAAAGTCTCACCAGCGATAGCCAAGGATTATCCGAAGAGACCTGGTACCAAAGGAATGAAGTCTCCGTCTCAAATCCTTGGTCAGAGTCCAAGTCTCACATCCATAGAGCAAGACTGGAAGCACCAAGGACCTGAAGACTGAAACTTTCGTCCCCCCGCACAGGTACCGGCAGCACCACACCCCATTATCCAGTGAATCCATGACTCCCCAGGCTTGACCCAGACGTCTGTTGACCTCTGACTCACAGCCAGCATAGACATGAATATCACTGCCAAGGTAAGTGAATCTCTCCATGACCTCAACATCCTCAACACAAACAGGCACAGACAGGACGGAGCATCCAAGATGTCATTGAAAGCCTGGATCTTAGTTTTGACCCAGGAAACCCGTAATCCCAGCGGCTCCAACTCCTCATTCAGCACCTCGAGGGCCCCCAAAAGGATATCTGGAGCCTCCGCAAACATGACTGCATCATCTGCAAAATTGAGGTCATAAATCTTGACATTCCCAAACGAAGCACCGCAGCTTGATCTCTCCGACATCCTCCCTGGAATCCAGTCCATACAAGTGCTGAAAAGTATGTGTGCCAGTACACACCCCTGACAAACTCCAGTAACAACTGGAAATAAGTCAGGGATGGTACCACCACATCTCACAGCACTCTCAGTACCAGAGTGGAGTTCAGACATCAGATCGATCAGTTTTGGTGGCACCCCATGAAGGCCAAGAATCCTCCAGAGGGCATCCTGATTCACTGAATCGAACGCTTTACAGAGATCAACATCGGCTGCAAGCAGCCCCTGCCGAAACTCTCATCTGCATTTGGTGAGGACCTGAAGAGCAAGGATACGGTTAATCGCTGACCTCTTTGGTGTAAAGCCTGATTGCTCCAGACGCTGGTACTCAAGCAGATGGTGGCGAACCCTTTCAAGATTTATCTGAGCAATGACTTTGTCCGGCACTGAGAGCAGCATCACCCCCATGGTAGTTGTTGCAGAGAGGGACAGAGAGGGACAACAAGGCTCCTCTTCCAGTCATCCATAGTTGGGATGATGCCTGTGTTCCAAGCAGAGCACAGAACTGCATGCAACGACATGAGTACAACATTTCCACCAGCCTTGAGAAGTTCAGCATGGATGCTACAGATCCCTGGAGTTTTACCCCCATTTCAACTGGTTCACTGCAGCCTGTGTTTCCACAAGCGAAGGTGGACCACAGTAGATTGGAGGGTCAACAGGGATTGTAACACCCCTGACGTCCAACTCAACAGGTGGTGGATCAGCCTGGTACAACCGCTCATAGTAACCGGCCCAGCGGGCCTTCACTTTGGAATCCTCTGTCAAGAGCCTACCACCCTCTGCTCTCACTGCAGTACACCGAGCGATGGACATGTATGAACGCAATGCGTGAATTCCCCTGTAAGCAGGACGAGACTCACTTGACCACAGGTGATGTTCTACCCCTCACAGATTCCTCGCACATAGGCCTCCTTGTCCACCCTTAGCGCACGTACAGTTTTTCGCCTCAGCTCCCTGAACAGCTCAGCTCTGGAATTCAGCCTCGCCCTGCGACTCTGGTCAATGGTATCTAGTGTCCCTTGAGAGACAAAATTCTTCTTTGCCCTATGGTGAGTTCCAAGACATCCACCGGCAACATCAAGGTCGGTGGTCTTGAAGGCACTCCACAACTCTTCAGGACCCCCAAAGTACCCAGACCCCCCAAATCTCCACTCAGTTTGTTCGCATACTCCTCAGCTGCCCTCTCATCCTTGAGCTTGCCAACATCTAGCCGAGGCTGGGATGTTACCATTCTCCTGGATTTAAGGTGCAACTTCAGCGTTGTTGCAACAAGCCGGTGGTCAGTATTGAGGAGCTGAGCACTCCTGCAGACCCTGCAGTTCTGGATCATCCTCCAGCGACCATCAACGAGGACACGGTCAATCTCCTTTGCCACACTGCCAGCGTTGGAATACCAAGTCCAACGATGAGCTTGTGGGTGCTGAAACCATGAACCAGCCACCCCAAGTCCATGACTTCTTGCAAAGTCAAGGAACTTGGTGCTATTCAGGTTCACAGTTCTAGACCCATGGGGACCAACACATGTTTCATGACCATCCCTATCAGTTCCAGTCGATGCATTGAAATCCCCCAAGACTAGAAGTGTATCTCGTCTGGGGCACTGATCAACCACAGACTCGAGCGTGGTGTAGAATGCATCCTTCATGGTGAGATCACTCGCCTCAGTCGGAGCATAAACAGAGACCAGGGAAATGACACCTCAGGAGTGACGAATCCTTAATCTCATAATACGCTCGTTGACCGGTGTTACCTGAATTATCATTGGGGTCAGCTTATTGGACACAGCTACAGCAACTCCTTGGGTATGGTAACCATCAGAGCAACCAGACCAATAGTAGGTGTAACCACCCACCATTATCTCGCCGCAATCCGGTCTCCGAACCTCAGAGAGAGCTGCAATCCCGATGTCCAAATGCTTGAGCTCAGATGATAACAGAGACAGTTGATCATCCTCTCTGAGGGATAGGACATTCCAGGCACCCACCCGAAGGGACCGCCTCAGGTTAACCCAAGGAGACTGCCGTCTGGTGGACGACACCTCAGCACCACTCCGACACACTCTCCCGCAATCTGACCCAGGGATGTTACCCCGTGGTTTCCCTCCTATCATCAAAGATTGGGGGTCCCGAAGGCTTTGCCCCAATCCCGTCATCCGGTGAGGGTCTTTTTTTACCCTCTGACACACTGACCCGCATTTTAAGGGTCTTTGGGGTCTAAAGTGTATAAAGGGTCTAAGGGTCTTCAATGGATCTACATGTCTAAAGGGGTCTCAGGGCGAAAGAGCAACAGCGGTTTGAAATTGTCCAAAGGGTCTTGAAAGGTCCATAGGTCTGAAAAGTGTCGAAAGGTTCGAAGACGGTCTATATATCTCAAAAGGATCAAAATGGGTATTAAAGATTCTCAGGGGTGTAAAGGGTCCAATGGGGTCTACAGGCCGTACAGGGTGTAAAGGAGTGAAGCTGTCGTAAAGAAATGACATCATATTAGTAAATGAATTGACTCTGGAGTCCAACACGGCAATAATGGGCCAAATGACCTCATCATGACTGTTTAAAATGCCTATTTAAGTGCATCGTGGTTAATAATCTGATCGTAGAAAGTTTTTTTTTTTTCATTATAATTATTGTTATTTTTGTTGTTGTCGTGAATTAACTCCTGGAGCTTAAAGCAGTAAGGTCACAGACAAAAAACATTTTATATATATATATATATATATATATATATATATATATATATATATATATATATATATATATATATATATATATATATATATATATATATATATATATATATATATATATATATATATATATATATATATATATATATCCTTCTTTCGGCTGCTCCCGTTCAGGGTCGCCACAGCGGATCATCCGTATGATCCGCATAGTGATTTGGCACATGTTTTACGCCGGATGCCCTTCCTGACGCAACCCTGGTCGCCTCTTACGACACAGGGATATGGTACACCTATTTTAACCGGGGTATACACCGGCCCAGTACACTGGTACTCATTTCGCCGACCTCTGAAGGATGACACGCTGAGTCAACCCCCTGGTGTATTAATTCAGTGGCCCAACGGGGCTTGAACTCAGGACCTTTTGGATCCCAAGCCGCTGCCCTAACCACTGCGCCAACACCAGGCATATATATATATATATATATATATATATATATATATATATATATATATATATATATATATATATATATATATATATATATATATATATATATATATATATATATATATATATATATATATATATATATATATATATATATATATATATATATATATATATATATATATATTATTATAATACATGAGGCCCGGTGAGGAGGAGTGATTTAAGCGACATTTTTTTTTTTAATGATATGATGATGATGGGCTCAGATGATAGGGGAAGGGTTAAAATAGTGCTATATGGCATTAACTCCAAAATGGCCGATGTGGCCCTTGCATCACTCCACACAGCGCCTCACACATGTATATATATATATATATATATATATATATATATATATATATATATATATATATATATATATATATATATATATATATATATATATATATATATATATATATTCCTAAAACTCTCATCATGTATGTATGTATGTTCCCAAAATACAGCAAAAACAGTACACGATAGCGCAAAAATTTTAGGGCCACCTTACTCACCATTCTCCTGCGGTGTGCAGCATCAAGCTTAAGGCCCGGTCACACCTTGACGTTTTAGCCAACGTATGCCGATTTTTTTTGAATTTTTTTTTCTAAAACGCTGGTACACGTTGAATACGTTATGGGTAAGTTTTGATAACATTGAGAGCACGCTGAAAAACACTGCCATACGTCGTTGTACGCTGGCTTTAAACGTTGTACTTTTTGGTTGTCCTCAAATTTTTTCATGCTTGAAATTTCACGACGTATGCCGGCGTATGACTCACACGTTCCGCTACGCTGGCCACAAGTTGTATGCACGGTCTGCGATCGTTGACAGACGTCAACACATGCTACTTGTAAGTTAATCATAAGTTGAGACACGCCGAGGTAATGTTTAGCGTACCCGAAACTTATTTCTAACCTATGATTAACGTGTTGTTGGCACGTTACGCGATCGTTGCCACACGTCGACAGACGTTACTTTTAAGTTACTCATAGGCTGAAAGACGTCGGTATAATGGATCGTCCTTGCGTCAGCGTCCACGGCCACGGCCAGGACACTTATTTGCAGCATTCTTCAAACTTTTCTTCGGCATGACGAGGATGTTCACACTTCGATGTCTTGCTTGGCTATGATTCCAATTGTCCATTGTCAGCGTCTATTTAAAATAGTCGAGTTTGAGCGTTTAACACGTTCAGAAGAAACGCTTCAAATTTCCAAACCCCAGCATCAAAAAACAAAGGCGAGTGACAGCAATTTAAATCGTTCATTGTAAACAATGAAACTAGCTGAGTGGTACCGTTTAAAAGTCGTTGCGTTGTAAAAAAAAATCCAATTGTTGAACGCAAGGGTCTACTTTCAATAGTGGAGTTGCAGCCATTTAAATCGTTGAGTTTATCATTTAAATCGTTAAACGCAAGGACGATCCATCATAACCCACACCCTCCCCCTCACACTCACCTACTATTGCCAACATGAACAAACTACTACTAATACTGATACTGATACTGATACTGTTACTGCTGACATGGACATCGACTCAAAAAGGACTCAAACACTGTTGGGTTCCCCTTTTATGAGCAGCATTTTTATATACCAATTCCCAAAACCGCTGGGAACACGTCTTGATATGGCAGTTGTAAGCTAGAAACACGTTCATTTTTTTTTTTGTCGACCGGAAGACGTCATTGGAATACGTCTACATACGTCTATGTGTGTTGGGACTACGTAAAGAATTGGTTCAAAGCACGTCAAACATAAGTTAGAAATAAGTTTCGCATAAAAAGGACATTACCGCGACGTGTTTCGACTTATGAGTAGCTTATAAGTAGCCTTTGTGGATGTGTGTAAGCGTCCACAAATCGTGTGTAAAACTTATCCCCATCGCATGCGGAACGTGTGTCATACGCCAAGTACGTCGTAAAATTTTGAACATGTTTAAAATTTATTGACGTACTCTACTTACTACGACGTATGATAGCGTACTTTAGCGTTGTACTCACGTATACCAAACTTACTCATACCGTATTTGACGTGCCCCAACGTTTTAGACACATTTTTCTTAGGTCGGCATACGCTGGCAAGATCGCCAAGGTGTGACCGCGATGTTGTCACTTCCATTTCTACGGCAGTTATGATTCGAATCGTTGTGCGTCAGCCTTTTAATAGGCTACGTCACGACATCGTCGGCGATGCGTGCAACGCGCTATGCCTAAGTTAGACTATCGTTGGGCATCGGTTGTGTAGGCCGCCAACAGGTTCAGCATTCGTTGGTATAAGTTATCTATAACACAACGAAACGTTCTGTGTCCGTTACCAATGCGTTATTCATAAGACCAAGTCGCTATGAATACGTCCGAATCTTTAAAAAAAAACATCAAAAGTTCAACGTAAGCCAGCGTTTTAGATACATTTTAATACGTTGCCATCGCTGGCTAAAACGTCAAGGGGTGACCGGGCCTTTAGTTTTAATCGGGCAACGAAAAAATTATTAAAAAATCAATTCCCAATTCAGTCAAGTACTCTTCGGGATTATTTGATCAATGCAAACAACCTCAGCGGTATAGTTTGCTCGAGCTATCTTTTTTCTTCTTGAAATGATTTTTTTCATCAACCGCTGTCACAACGGGAACTCAACTGGTTCACGGGTCGTCTCGTGTATGTATGTATGTATGTATGTATATATATATATATATATATATATATATATATATATATATGTATATGTATATGTATATGTATATATATGTATATGTATATGTATATGAATATGAATATATATATATATATATGTATATGTATATGTATATGTATATGTATATGTATATATATATATATATATATATATATATATATATATATATATATATATATATATATACATGAGAGAGATGAACAACGTATTTTACTGCTACAGCTTCTTCCTCTTCTCAAAGAGGTGTTATCACTTCTTTTTTTTTTCTTCCATCGACGAGTTTACAGTGAGATCTCTCGGCAAAGCCATGACTGATAGAGAAAAGCTCAATCAGAACCTCATTCAAGGTTACAGGAAAGCTCACCCAGAAACATCCAAAAAGTTATCTTACTAGCTCGTTTTAATATGCAAGTGAAAAACGTCGTGACATGACGTCTCTGGAAACACCCCCAAACCCCTGTAAGTGTAAAACTTAGAAGTTTGAACATACACACACCCCCACCAACCTCCAAACCCCAACCGCGATGCGTTGGGTGCTTAATTTTTGAATGGCCCCTCAGATAAGACATGATTAAGAGGTCGGAGATATCAATAATATTGTAAGAAAGGAAATATATCTCACCTGTGATTGAATATTTCTGTTATAGTGACCAGAAACCATTTGAATATTGAAAAACAAATGAACAGTTGCCAAGGTTACCCTCTCTACCCATAATGATATCTCTTCACTAAATTTTTCCCATTGAATTCCTGTTTCTACCAATAATACACACTCCAAAAAGTTTCTTATTTGAGGTGAGACATCTACGATGAAATTAATCGAACGTATACGATCAATTTACGATCAAAAAATCAAATCATGATGTGAACTTTGTTCTTCTAAACTATACGATGCAGGTATATTTGAGGTGTATATTTGGTGAAGTTAACGAAAATGGCAATCCTTTTTTTTTTTTTTTTTTTTTTTTTACAAACTTTTTTCCCCATTGAGAGTTGCGTCATTTGTTGAGCAGTAAAATTACCTTTAAATCGATGTATAGGTTGTATTTGTACTGTGTGCGGTTGTTTGAATGATTCGCACATTTGAGAGGTCACGTGACTCCTCCGCTGATTTTACCGATCATGGGTCTTAATTGACAGTTATTTTTCACATTTGACGATCGGAGGTTACCACGTCACCAAATATATCGGTATCCGGTGCTGCAATGCACGTGTTAATATCCAATAATATTCTGCTGCAATGGCAGTAGGGCCTAAGATGGATGATTGATTGTTTAACCTTTCATGTGAATGGTGAGAAAACTTTGTCCCATCTCAGTTGCCAGTTATCCTGCCTCATCATCAGGGTCTTCCGTTGAGGATCCCATGCCTGAGGAGGAGGGGGATTATTTTCACCGGTGCAATTACCACATCTGACCTCTGACTTTGACCGCATGCAGGAGAGCTTTTATCAAGATAGCAAAGCACGCATATAAAAAGCGCTTCGTCCAAGGCAGCTCACAAACATGCTGGCCTCAGAGCGACAAACACAATAGTTAAACTGAACACTCATCCCCAACCCCCCTCACCCCCTCCCCATCGTGGGTCGATGTGCATTTCATTCCCCATGCACCCATCGTAAACAAAGAAAAAAACTTTAAAGAAATAGATTATTACTCAACCCATCCCGTGCTTGACGGCGGGATGACGTGCACCTCAGTAGAGGCTTTGCCCAGCGCTAGAGGTGATGCCGTAATGACGTCTCAGCAAAAAGACCGTGACAGGCCGGCGGATGGATTATGGAGAAATCCGGATACTTTAATATACATTATACGGTATAGAATCATAGATGAAGTTCGATGTCAGGTCACAGTGACTTCTTTGCCACTCTGAAAAAGTGCAATTAATATTCAAAAATACCCATTAATTTGATGATGTGTTTGACAATGATGCAACTGCTTTCAATGAGATCACACAAAAGTGTTTACATCAATTTCAGGAGAGATTACATGTTGATAAACAGCTATATCTTCAAGCTATTGTGCAGTGGGTCATCATTGGGGTTATATAAACATTTATCGTGTGTACATCCCAAGCACCAGCACTCGCCGCCGAGTGGCTGTGCAACGTAAGCATAAGTGATTGCGCAATGTCGATATATCGCTACATCATTGATATTTGGAGGAAAGATAATCGATTAGCAAAAATATCAATATCACCCAGCCCTATATGGTGGTGTGTGTGTGTGTGTGTGTGTGTGTGTGTGTGTGTGTGTGTGTGTGTGTGTGTGTGTGTGTGTGTGTGTGTGTGTGTGTGTGTGTGTGTGTGTGTGTGTGTGTGTGTATATATATATAGTTACGGCTGTGGAAATTCGCATTACACCATAAAGGGCCCTCAGGTGAGATATCTCCATAGGTACATGTGTAGTTAACCCAAACCCGTTGTATAGAGGGAAATTATGTGATCCATCCTGGCTGCGATGCTTTGAGTTGGTCGTTTTTCTTTTTCTATCTTTTATTTCAAACAAACAGCATCTCAACAACCACGCCATCCCCATCACAGCACCAACCACACTACAACCACACCACCTCCACCATCTACACTACCACATCTTCGCCACTACGTCCGCTTCCGAACGGCAAACAAAGGCGCCAAGGAGGGAATTGCGAGGATGCGCGGGTTTCCCCGCCTGTTTCTCCCGCCTGATCTTCCCTGCGCTTTGGAGTGGAGGAGGGGCGATGCAGTTCAAAGGTCAGAGGTCATGTAAGGGAGGGGTCTCATTTTGGGGGAATAATTCTCTGGCCCAGAGCCAAAAACTGACTCCCCTGGCCCCCGCACGGGGCGGAGTGGAGAGAGAGCATGAGGGAACGCCCTTTTCGGGAACCCTCTCGAAGGAAGGTGGAGCCGAGAACGGGGCGTGGTGAAGGGCGGAGCCCCGCGCTATAAAAGACGGACACGGGTGGGGCGCTCTAGCGCCTCTTCCTCTTCCGCCTCTTCCTTTTCGTCTTGGCTGGTGGTCTGGTTGGTCTTCGGTTGGTTTTTGTCGAGAGTTGGTCTTCGTTTGGTCGAGGGTTGGTCTTCGGTTGGTCGAGTTGGTTTGAGAGTCTGGTTTGCGAGGCTTCCAGTCTGCTGGTCTTGTCGAGGGAAGAGGTCCTGCACCCGCGGCTTGGCGAGCGGCCCTTTCACGAAGGCACGGACGGGAGACGCGGCAGTGCCAGTTGTGAGGTGGACCTGCGCGTCCGGACGAGGAGTGCCGGAGAGAGTTCGCCGGCCGCGAGAGAGGTCGGGGCCAGGCGCGACCACGCTGACGGTCGTGGGAGAGGGACTCACCAGCCACAAACAGGGAAGTCGCGACTTCCTTTCTTTTTCCTTTGCTTTTGAGTAAATGTGTGTTGGCGCCGTCCATCAAGTAGAACTGTTTAAGTGTTGCCGTGTGTACGCGTATTCGGTTTTAACTCTTCCTTTGCTTTTTATGTGCATTTTGACTGTATAGCTGTAGATACGTGCTTGTGTGTGTGTGTGTGTGTGTGTGTGTGTGTGTGTGTGTGTGTGTGTGTGTGTGTGTGTGTGTGTGTGTGTGTGTGTGTGTGTGTGTGTGTGTGTGTGTGTGTGTGAGAATAAAAATGCTTGCTTGTTGAACTGTTCCCGCTCTGCTTCGTCTCTTTTCCTTTTTTATTGACCCTCCATCTTGCATCACGTAATGGGTTCGTAGTGGTTTCAATGTCCCGGTAATTAATCGGAACCATCAAGGCCGACGATAACACCGCTCAGTTATCACTGTAGCACGGAACGGACCGCTTAAGCGGTTCGTGTCCGGAGTCAGCCTGTGTTGTATGATCGCCCGGTCGACCATTCGCACAGGTACTTAGGTAGATCGAATTTGGCGAGCAACCCTATCCTGCGCGGGTGGGCAATTGGCACGATCGTGGTGAGGTCCCATGACTAGCTCCTGGCGTTGTTCCGAGAGGGTCACGACTGAATTGTCCGTTCCGGTGGGCGAGGCGGCCGCCATTCGAGTCGAGCGGCCGATCGCACGCCGGCGGGCGCGAATTCGCAACAATATATATATATATTTTTTTTTTTGGAAGCAAATTCATATATTATAATCCAACAAGTTTAATTATTCTATCCAAATAATTGTAATTCAGAACAAAAAAAAATATGTTCATTGTTGCATAAATACCCCACAATACACTGCATTTTAAAGATGGCGTCACCCAGAAACGAAGTTTGGTCTTGTGTTGGTGTGAGAAATCAGGATTCAGCTTTCACTTTCGTTCCCTTTGGATAATACGCACCCAAAATTTTGATGAGATATTTCTGGGGTGGGGGGGGGCAGTGTCGCTTGTTCGCGAGTGATTTTCGTAGCTACATATTTATCCTGCGCACGCAAAACAAAAAGCGGTGTTCGACAATTGGCTCATGTCCGTCTGTCTGTCTGTCTGTCCGTCCGTCTCATCAGTTTATGATTGTGGAACAAGTTATTTAAATTGAATGTTATGTTTTTAACACAAATCGGAACATGAATAGGAAGACAAGTTTGCCATTTTACTTTATTTGCCGTTTGACGGTACTTTGGCTTAATCCAGACTTGCTTAAAAGTGATGTTTTGACAAAAGTTTATTTTATCACAGTGTTGTTGAATTTGAAATGCCACGTAATTGACACTTTGGGGAATGTCTGGTTTGCTTTGCAAGCTTCTTGCTGAGCCGTAGTGTTTCCCCCCCCCCCTCCTCGAGTTCAAACTCTGTTAAGCCGAGTCATGCCGCTGCATGTTCAGAATGTCCTTATTGCTTGCAGAAGTCGATTATCTCGATAGTACATTCCCAAGAAACATAAAATTTCTGTAATTACTTTCCAAGCACACTTTTTGAAGTTTCATTTCCATTTGCTGTTTATTGTGGGAAAACGATTTTCTAATGATGCTTATTCTCTGTTTTCTCTTTGGTCTTCAATGCTTGCAAGACATTTGATTCAGCTACATTATTATTTCGTGATTTTTTTTTTTTTTTTTTTAATGGCTTGGCAGTCTTGCTCTTTGAATAGGGCTTTATTCTAAATGGTCATAGTAATGTTATGTGTGTGCTTACTTCAGCATTTCTACAGTCATGCCATTTGGGCTGCTTGATCACCGGTAAATTGTACCGTTTGTTAAGTTTTGCTTATTTGCCATAATGGCATGCCACAGTGGTATTGCCAAAGAGAACAAAAATAATTTGTTCTCATTCTCAACAAAAATAATTGGTGTATGGATTCTTTTGGCATTTTACAAGTTTTCTACCCAATGAAAGGTTTCTAAAATCTGGATCCTTGGTGAACGTTCTCCGTGTATTGTGGCAAAAGTGACACTCGGGCTGCAATTGTATAACGTCGACACAGCTACTTGTTCCATTTAAAGGAGCAACAAAGCTGTTTCTGCAACTAGCTTTTACTTCTGAGGTACACTGCTTTTATGCTCGTGTTTCTCCTTCCTACTTTGGTCTAAGGGGTGATGGTTGGTTGGGGTGGCTGTTTTTTACATGTTGAGATGTTATGCTAATGTTGAAGTAAAAAATCAATTTTTGAATTGGATGGTGGATTATTTTGCAGTTGGAGTACACGTTTGTTTATCTACATTCGAATACTATTCAATCTCCACGACATCGTACGTCATTGGGGAACAGTGATGTATTTTTATCTATACGTGACGCACAGGATGTAATGCTGCTGCTGTCTTTGTGAGATGCCGCAGACCTGGTGTGTGTGTGTGTGTGTGTGTGTGTGTGTGTGTGTGTGTGTGTGTGTGTGTGTGTGTGTGTGTGTGTGTGTGTGTGTGTGTGTGTGTGTGTGTGTGTGTGTGTGTGTGTGTGTGTGTGTGTGGTCGTGGTCATTTGTATGCCAGCAAAGGAAAACCTTTTCTTATTGACATGTTCTCGTTTGGGGTATGCATGTTAATCCTCTTCCCCTTTGGCATTCGAGCGCGGTGATAAACAGCGTCTTCTATGTGGAGTATTTGGCCCTTGGCCACGTCCATTCCGACCACCTCCGCGTTGGTATTCCATAACGGCATGATGCTCACTGCCCACAACATTGCAACCTGTCTATAAATACACATGGCTCTTGACGAGGGCAATGTGCACCGTAAACAGACACCTAGCGCGGCCATTTGTCGAGGACACGCGTTACCCACGACAGCTTCGCACAGGGCGAGAGAGATTTGTGTAACCTGAACTTTATTTTGATGTGGTCGAGTAACAGTTCCCCATACGCATGGATAGTCCCCAAGACATCCTCTATTGTGGTTGCCATTTTGATAAGCCCAGTAATTTGTTTCACTCATTCATTTCGATGCTGAAATGGGTGTTTGTATTCTGATGTTCGACCTGAAGGCAGGTTCAGTCCTGCCGAAGCAGTTTCTTGGTAAGGGTTATACTGGGTAGTTTGCCACTGCCTTCCCAGCAGTAGCTCGGGCAGGAATTTGGCCATGATGCCAGAGATATCTCACCGACTCTTTGCTTGAAGTCAGTCTATTTTAATAATAATAAACAGCAAATATGTCTGAGGCTGTACATTTTGGATAGACCGCTCGTTTTCCAAGCCACTCAAACCCTGAGACATCTGGTACCCATGTTGCAACTGTAATTGCTATCCTGTTGGGTTTTGGATCCCTGTGTAAATTTGCAGCATAAAATGGAAAAACGTTGCACGCACTGTGCCGGTTGCTCATCCCTTGGGACTTGCAATATGGTAATGTTTACGTTTTAGTAGAGCTTGTGGTCAACATAATGTGCGAATATGTAATTGTTTTCGAGGTCTGCAAAGGGGTCTCCACCCCAACTCCTCTCCCACCCATCTGAGCCTGGAAGTGCTCAGTCTCTTTATCAATCACATAAGGTAGAAAAATATTGCTCTTGAATCGTAAAAAAGTCAAAGAACAATTTGTGTATGATTGATTTTTAGGTTTTTTATGTTCCAAGCATGTTCAAACTCCAAATGGTTTAAGTTATTGGTTGTGATCATGTACCATAGAGTGTGTCGGTTCTGCCGTTCCATTTTCTTGATTATGGTTACAATCCTGGACTGGTTGCAGCTCTGGCGCAGTATACTCAACTGAGTGGAAAGGAACTTGTAATCTGTTCACGGTGCCGCTGATAGCTCATCTACTCTTCGCGAAGGACACCGTGGCATGTTTAATGTCCACCAGCTAATGATATTACACGGGACGCGCAGTTTAAGTCCATTCAAGGACGACGCACACATTGATGAATCACCATGCCTGTGTAACACCAGAATGAGAAGTTGTAGCCGGGAGCAGATTAAAACTCGGGTGAGACGCCTCAGAGGTTGAGTGTGCAAACCTCGACGCCATTCTGCCAGCCCAATGATTTCAGTTTGAAACATGAACTTTTTTGGCCTTGAAGAGTGTGAATGAACTCTATGTATTGCTTTTTGAGACCTTTCTGGATGTGAAGTCTATGGCTCGGTGTCTCGGTGGACCAGAATAATTGGCCATTTCCATGTCAAACCAATGTACTTTACGCAGCTTTTAGAGTAATGGCTGTGACATTGCATTTATTGGCCTGGCTGAGTATCTTGCAAGATGGCACATTTTTGCATTAAACGTATCATTCCAGTGCTCTAATAGCTCCATTGTGTAAACTTGTTGCACGTCGTTGAACCACAGGCCTCAAAAATAGGAACAGGATGGCTGATTGATGATTGTGTCACAATTTTTCCGTGAGACTCGGGAAATTTATAGATAGATTATTTTGGGTGAGTCCTGTTTAAGTTATTCGGACCTGAGCACTGTGCTGAAGATGCTATGATTGTGTGTGTGTTGGTGTTGGTGTTGGTGTTGGTGTTGGTGTTGGTATCTCCAAATGCGGATTGAAGAAGATGAAACGGAGTCTTCCCAGGTCTCAAAGTATCCAGCTCCATTTCGGTAAGGGGTCATGATCGTGGACGAGGCTGTTGAATTTCGTTTTTCTCAAAGTTTTGTTCTGAGGGCTCTTTTGAGCATCGTCACTGAGCCCTGGACAGCCTCCAACTGCAGTTCATTTGTAGTAATACTACAAGGGAAAGTTTCGAAGATCTCCTTAAGGTTCTTCTTCATCATTCCCATTGCTCCAATTATTACTGGCACAATTTTGGTGCTCTTCCGCTTCCAGGATCTTTTCCCTTCATTTTTGAGGTCCTGGTATTTGGCCATTTTCTTGATTTCTGCATCATTTACACCAAAATCGCAGGGAACTGATGCCTCAATTACCTATACCTTCTTTTCCTTTTTAATGGGCATCCCAAATGCAATTTTTTGTTTTGTTTCTGAAAACTATTGAAGATCATTCATTGCTGTCGAATTTGAAAAGAAAAAAAATTTTTGAATATTTTTTTGCCATTCTCAAAGTAAAAAGCCCTGGCATGTTGATTTTTGATTTTCGCTAGTGACGTCTCACCTTGAACTCACCTTGAACTCACCTTGATCCATTTGGCAGCTTACATTTTTCGAGCTCAGATTTCGATCGTGATTCCACCGTCATTGGCAACTTTAAAGGTTCCTCAGTATTGTCTTGGATTTTTGCCCACCCGGCGTGCGGGCGACCGCCTTTAGCTCAATTGCGGCTAACACCTTTAGCTAACAGCGCCCACCGAGCGAGCAATTGCATCGCAGCTTTCGGATCAACGCCGAAACCCAGCTACGGGTGTTGTTAACCACACCATAAACCAGCCAACTCTTCTGTCCACGCGCTACAGGGTCGATCGCCGAATTGTCGATGTACCTAATTATTCGCGCAGACAGAAATGCCGGGAGTTTACACCTCAACGAGGCCTGCACGAAAACGAGCCGCTTTAAGCAGCTCGTTCCGTTTGCGATTGCCGAGCGGTTTTAAATCGCCAAGCCCCGTCGGACCAGATGTACGTTTTATCAGCTATTAATCAGCCAGCTAATTATTCCGAACGCAATTATGGCAGTCAATGGAGGAACGGACGCAACGAGCAGGTGACATTCAAAAATGGGGAACATTTATTTGCACACGTAAGAAATGCAATGAACAATGAATGGGGGTAGGGGACAAGACGAGTAAAAACCTACAGCCGATATCTATTTATTACATACATGCACTTAATCAGTTCGAATTGGTAGACAAGGCGCCACAGACTTTCATGCAAAAACCCCAGAAAAGAATGATAGAACCGGCCTCGTAAGCCTTTAATGGTCCTCGGAGCTGGGATGACCGAAGGAGCTCCGCGAGGCCGGGCAGGTTACCTTGTCGCCCTTGAGGCGACTCGATGGGTCTTTTGGTCGGCAACCCTCCGTATGTCTCTGTTCACAGGGGGGTGTCACCAAACGCATCAGTTGCTTAAGCGGCTCGAGCAGCTTGGCGGGCGGCGCTCCTCTGTCGCTTGGCCTTCCCCGCGGCCTGGTTGATCGGGCCTGGCCGACGACGCTTCAGAAGAGCGAACGGGCCTTGCTCTTTTAGAGTTGATGCTCTTTAAGAGCCCGCTCACTCCTCAGCGTCGCTCGACCGACTCGGGGCCCGATCGCTCGGACCGTTATGTAGCTTGCTGGCGACTTCTCTCCGGCTGGCGACTTCTCCCGTCTCCAACTGAACTGCCGGCTTCTCCCGTCTCCCGACTCCACTGCTGACTCCAACGGCCCAGCCCAACTCTTCTCTCAACTCCACTCGACTGCCTCCACCGACCAACAACGACCAACCACCCTCTTGGCGTTGAAACGCGCCTTTTTATAGCCCGGAGGGGAGGGGTCGTTCTGGGCTTCATCGCCCCAAATCAGCACCCTCCCCCTTTTCACCTTTGAACTTTCACCCCCGGCTGGCTCCGCCCCTTTCGCCGTTCTGATCCGATCTCGCCGTCAAACGCAGCCGTGTTTGAGATCAATTTCACAACGCGGCCGTGTTTGAGATCACTTTTCCGCTGTCGAGGATGCCATCGTGTTTGTTTGTGGAGATGTTGTTTGTTGGGATGTTGTTGTTGGTGAAAAGATGGCGGTGTTGTGGAGATGCTGGTGAGGAGAAGTTCGTTTGTTTGTTGAGATGGTGTTGTTTGTGGAGATGATGGTGAGGAGAAGTTCGTCTGTTTGTGGAGATTGGTGTTGTTAAAATAAAGATAGAAAAGAATAACACCACCTCAAGATTCACAGCCCGGTACACGAATAAACCAGTTGTACATCGGTGGGGAAATCGAACCTGGACACACACTTACCGAAATAACTGACCTCTGGGGAACTTGAATGGTGTTCTGTGAATTTCCACAACCGTAACAGTATGTTGAAACTGATCATGGGATTTTTAAGAAACTATTGGAGACACAATTAGTGATGGAAATTCTTTCGGAGGAGTTGGGGGGGGGGGGATAATGAAGCCTTATCTGTTTGAGCGTGGCATGTTCACTGCAGATTGGTAGGTTTTGTTTTTCCGCTCTCGATGATTTATAAGGGATTTTGTATTAATTGATAAATTGGTAAAGGATTCGGCGGTGGTGGGATTCGCACCCTACTCTTGACAGCCAAATGTTGAAGATTCGGCGTCACTTAACAGCACCGCCATCTCCGGGGCTATAACGCCGGCTAGTTCGGCACAGGCCTCGGGTCATGTGCCTCGGGTCACGATGCCAACGTATACCTGGGCCTTACCAGTTGGGGAAATAGACCCCGGCTACAGACTGGGTTTGTCAGAGACCGAGCGAAGTCTGCCAGTCCGTAGCCCGTTTGGTTTTATATACAAATCGAACAATTGTTCCTCAGCACGGCACGAATAAACTCAAGGCGACAACTTTCACATGAATCAGCCAGATTTATTGGGGACACATCGGGGAACACAACACAAGCAAAGCATTCACGAACGTTATCATTCATCTATAACCCGCTCTTAACTAGGGAGTTACGGATATGGGTTTCGAAGGGGACCCTAGCAACATAAACCTTAGGCCTGGGTGACATGCAGACAAGACACAGAGTCCTTGGTGATGCCTCATGGACCAGGGGAAAGTGTCAAAGGCACGAATGCGGCTCGTGAGAACCCGATGTCAACGGATTCGAGCGCCCAAGCTCGAGCACACCGCGTGGCAAGATGGCGCCCGTACTCCTTCTCCCGGAACCACTCGCGCATGCAGCCTCAGCGCACAGCACCCGTAAGGTCGATGGCACAAGATAGGAAGATCTATAGTGTGTTCCAGCTGGTTTCTCACAAGGTCCAGTATACAAATCCAGGCCTGGCCTGTTCACCAGATTAGGCCAAATCGGGGTCTTGGGCTCCATGGCCCATGGCATGGACTCCATGGCAGACTCCATGGCAGGTCTTGGGCTCCATGGCAGGCTGGGTCCATGGCCGAAGAGGAACAGCCGGCCAAAACCACTCTCCACAAAGCCGATCGCCGACTCACACAAGCCATTCCCCTTGCCTTTCGGGGCGGGCCTTTTCCACGAAGCAGATCGTAGACTCACACAGCCATCCCTCTCGAAGCAGATCACCGACCGACACCAGCAGCCTCTCATCCAGCAGAAGCAGATAGACCTCATGCAGTTCGTTCCTCTTGCCTTTCGAGGCGGGCCTTTCTGGGACGCCTCCCGGGATACGTGATTGGTCCATCCCTCGAGTCCGCAGCCGCTCTCCACCAATCGGCTGCCGACACGTCTCGCCGACCGACACTGTCAGAGCGCTGGGCAGGGCTAGTTATAAGGGGGGGAAGGAAAAAGATGCAAGGCGCCTCTCGGTACACCACCACTGTATGAACACTGGACAGCCTGCTACACCTCCCGACACGCATGTAACGTCCGATTACCAAACAACCTGGCTAAACATGCATTTAAGGGGGGATCTGGGCTGATCCTATATTTAGCAACCCACTAAGGGCCCATTTCTGCAACAATATTTCTCCAACAGAAACACAGTACCGACACGACTTGACACAACCATGGCATGACACGGATACTGCAATGGCAAGGACACCGCGGACAAAATGGGAGACGAATGCTTTCTCCCACTGTCACAGCTTGACCAGGTGTATTGTATGTTACGAGATCAACCCATTTCATGTTTCCTGGGGTGCCATTTGTGGCTGTGGTCGTGTCGTGTCTGTGCTGTGGTGTTGTGTCGTGCCATATTCATGTCCTGCCCCAGTGGAGGGGGAGTGCTGCTAGTGGGGTGAGGTGATTGTGGGTATTTTGGAGGGATGGTGTAAGGGGGGTGCAATGGTGGTGGGTATTGTTGGATGATTGTTGATGGGGAATTGTGGAAGGGGGTGGTGGGATGTGGGTTGTTTTTGTGGGGGTGATGGTTGATGGAGGTTGGTGCAAGGGGGGGGGAGTGGGCTGGTGGTGAGTATTGTTTGAGTGATGCTTGATGGGGAATTGTGTGGGATAGTGGTAGTTATTGTGGGGATGATGGCTGATGTGGGATTGTAGTGGGATGTGGAGGGTTGGGGGAGGGGGGAGGGGGAGTGATCCGTAAAGTTTTAGTGTCCTTGGTCAAACCCTCTTGGAGGAATAGATGATGATACATACATACTTTTCTCCACTATATATAGATGGTGGTTCATTTGATTTGTATAAATTTGTGTTGATAATAGATAATTATTTTCAGGTGCTCTTGTGGTAACTGCCGGGCAATGGCAACAGGTGTTCGAATCACTGCTCAAATTGCCCATGTACATGTGCTGGTAGCTGGGTAGAGATGGTCTTACAGATGCGAGCAACTGATTTCTTACCCTTAATGATGGGGAGGGCATCCTCTCTCAATCCTGACAGGTAACCACAAGATCGAGTCATCTCTCTTGTTTCAGAACAATTCTTTGTAAAATGTTCCGAGCACAAAAGCGAACATTTTGTCGGCTCGTTCGACACTCGGGTATTTCGGACAAGCCTCGTCCAATTTTTGGCAACCCTCGGGTCATTCGGCCGTTGGTGTAGCATGAAAGCATCTCAGTTTGTATTACTGCAACCACCAAGGATGCATTAATTGGGCATATTTGTGGAAAATCGAAAAAAAATAGCCATTTAATTTAAATCGTATCGCGATGTAACCCGGAGACTGTACAATTCTGGTGGTTGACTTCCAGGTGTGTGACATCACAACTAAGCGTGAAAAAGAAGAAGAATCACTTGATGAAGTCGCAAAATAATCTCCTTTATAAATCGGAAAAAGACGCATTATATCTATTTTGTAGGGTATCAAGAGATCGATTATCATCGAGGTGGGCTGAACATTTGGGTTCCCCTTTAAGTAAATCATCCAGTCACGGTGATTTTTCTCTGTTCATGCTTGATGGGGTCATCAGGTCGTATGTGAGTGTTATTTCCTTGTGCTCAGTTATCACTTTTGGTTCATGTTTCCATCAGTTTTCTGGGACTGGAATATTAAGATTTTTGCAGATGTGCCAGTAGATTATGCCACATACTTCGTTGTGTCTTTGCGTGTACAGTTGTTCTGACATGTTTTTTTTGTATGTTTGTTTTTTTAACATCCCTGTCGGAGGTGGTTTGTGCTTTCTGTTTTTACCTTGCAAAATCTACACTTGTCCGATTGACTCTGGCGTGCCATTTTCTTAAAGCCGTGTGTGTGTGTGTGTGTGTGTGTGTGTGTGTGTGTGTGTGTGTGTGTGTGTGTGTGTGTGTGTGTGTGTGTGTGTTTTGCAATCTCCTTGTGTGAACAGCTTTACACAGTTACCTCTTTCTGAATACTGTACAGTAAAAAGTATTTTCTTAATCACACCTAATTTTCATCCTTTATTTACTAGAAAGTGGAATACACCTGCCAACCACAATGATTGTCTGTTTTGTTGACACTTTCATTTGAATTTAGAGATATAAAGGCCCACGTGCATTATTTTATTCCACCACAAGTACCACTTTAACGGCCCCAATTGTTCCCTACTACTTGTGGGGTTGGCTATGGAATGTTTTTGGTCCGTCGATGGCTGGCCGGGCCTGATGTTCGACTGAAGGTGATGGTGTCATTTGTTCAGGGTTCCAGTGATGACTCACTTACTCTTTGCAAAGGACACCTTGGCATCTTTAACATACACCAACTAATATTATATGGGACACCAGGTTTAACGTCCATCCGAGGGACGGCACACACATTGAAGCACTGCACCTGCGAAACACCTGGATGACAGTTTCGAGTTGAGTCGACATTCGAGCCATGGCTCAACACCTGTGAGGCGAGTGTGCGTATCTGCAGGCTATCCTGCCAACCCTCACCTACATATGTTTATTACAAACAAAAAATGCTTGAATCCTTCAACCTCTGCACTTCCCCCACCCACCACCACCACCCCCCCTCTTTTCCTCATATGTCCTCAACATTCCCCTACCCTCTGCCTCCCTTTTTTTTCCCAATCGACTTCCAGCATCCTTTCATTTTTCTCACCACTGTTCCTCCCCTGCTGCTGTATTTGCAGAGATTTACCAATGAAGACCATTTGGCTGTGCATAAACACAAGCACGAGATGACATTGAAGCTGGGCCCAATGCGAAGTGACAGTGTCATTGTGGCTGGTAAGTTGTATTAATCTTTTGAGTCTCATCTCAAAGGTCTGTGATTTTATTTATTAAATTTTTTTTGTTTTTTTTAATGATTTTATTTAATTTTTTTTTTTTTTGGCCCCATCAGTTTTTCTTCCACAAGAAGTCTACCAACTCCTTGCCAGCATAAAAGCCTTTCTTCTTCTGTTCAGTGCTGTTCATGTCATGGTGTTTTGTGTATATATATATATATATATATATATATATATATATATATATATATATATATATATATATATATATATATATATCTTCTTCTTTCGGCTGCTCCATTTTGGGGTCGCCACAGCGGATCATCCGTATGATCCGCATAGTGATTTGGCACATGTTTTACGCCGGATGCCCTTCCTGACGCAACCCTGGTCGCCTCTTACGACACAGGGACATGGTACACCTATTTTAACCGGGGTATACACCGGCCCAGTATACTGGTACTCATTTCGCCGTCCTCGGAAGGATGACAGGCTGAGTCAACCCCCTGGTGTATTAATTCAGTGGCCCCACGGGGCTTGAACTCAGGACCTCTTGGATCCCAAGCCGCTGCCTTAACCACTGCGCCAACACCAGGCTATTATATATATATATATATATATATATATATATATATATATATATATATATATATATATATATATATATATATATATATATATATATATATATATATATATATATATATATATATATATATATATATATATAGTTACGAATTTGCTGGTTCGGACAGCCACGCACGACCGCTTAAGGCCCAACCACAGTCGCGCGTCCGCCGAAACCCGGAATTCAGTCGTAGCTTCCGGACAACTACGGATGCCTTAACGCACCATAAACTGTCAATATTCTGTCCACGTGGTACAGGGTTAATCGCCGAATCTCGATATACCTAATTATCCGCGCGCAGACAGAAGTACCGATAATTTATACCTCGACGGAACTCGTACGGAAACGAGCCACGAAGCGCACTCGTTCCGTGTGCCATACCGAGCGGTTTTAATCGCCAAGTTCCGTCGGACCAATTGACCACTTTAATTTGGCTTTAATAGCCGGCTAATTTCCCGAACGCTCCATGGATGTCAATGGGAGGAAATGACGCAACGAGCAGATTGACATTCAAACAATTGGGGCATTTATTTATACAGGCAAGCAATCAATGGGGGAAGGGGACAAGACACGAGAAAAGCCTACAGCCGGTCTATTATGTGCAGGCATGCACTTAACCACAATTCTACTTCTAAAGCCAAGGCGCCGCAGAACACTTTCATACAAAACCCCAGAAAAGAAACGGGCTCGTGAACCTTTATTCCAACTTGGAGCCTGGATGACCGAAGGCTCACAAGAGGCCAGGCAGGTTACCTGACCGCCCCTTGTGACGGCTCGAAGGTCTTTGGGTCGGTGACCCCAGATGTTCCTGTTTGGCCCTTGTGTCACTACACGCCAGTCGCTTAGCGGCCGGGCGGCTTGAGGAGCTTGGCGAGCGGCTTGCTCGGTTCCCCTCGGTCGTCCGGCCTTCACTGCAGCCTGGTAGGTCAGGCCTGGCCGGCGACGCGCTCAGAGGAGTGAACGGGTCTTTTGCTCTTTTAGAGTTGATGCTCTTCGTGTCGTGTTCACTACCTCAGCGTCGCTCGATCGTCTCAGGGCCGTTCACCCGGACCACGACGCAGCTGCTCGACTCCAGAGAGGGACGAATATCCCAAGTGCCCGCTTCTCCGCGCTGCTGCCACTGTCTGCCTCCTCCACCAAATGCGTGCTCCGTGTGCCTTCCTCTCCCGCGACTGCCCGTCTCCAGAGAGCGATGAATCTCTCGAATAAGCCCCGAACTCGTTCGAGCTCCGCCCTTATATTGGCCCGGGGCGAGCCGCCCTTCGACCTCTCACCTGAGGCCAGGCTCAGCCCACTTTTCACCTCCGACCTCTTACCCCTGGTAAGCCTCGCTGGAAACCCATGTTCGACGTCATGGGTTGGTGTCAGGGAAACCCTCGTTTTGATCCGATTATGCAAATGACGACTTGAGCAGAGGGAGCGTTGTTTGTCGATGATGATGGCGTTTTTGTTGGAGATGATGGCATTGCGATGTTTGTTAAAATAATGGCGTTGCGATGTTTGTTGGAGATGATGGCGTTGCGATGTTTGTTGGAGATGATGGCGTTGCGATGTTTGTTGGAGATGATGGCGTTGCGATGTTTGTTGGAGATGATGGCGTTGCGATGTTTGTTGGAGATGATGGCGTTGCGATGTTTGTTGGAGATGATGGTGTTGCGATGTTTGTAAAAATAAAGACAGAGAAAGAATAACGGCTCCCTCAAAGATTTGCAGCCCGGCACACGAATGAATTCCCTTTACACATCAGTGGGGATTCCAACCTGAAACACTTACTTCTCAAAATAACTGATCTTCGGGGAACCTGAATGGTGTTTTGTGAATTTCCACATCTGCAACTGTGTGTGTGTGTGTGTGTGTGTGTGTGTGTGTGTGTGTGTGTGTGTGTGTGTGTGTGTGTGTGTGTGTGTGTGTGTGTGTGTGTGTGTGTGTGTGTGTGTGTGTGTGTGTGTGTGTGTGTGTGTGTGTATGTATGTATATATGTATATATGTATGTATATATGTATATATATATATATATATATATATATATATATATATATATATATATATATATATATATATATATATATATATATATATATATATATATATATATATATATATATATGAGATCTTGGCTGAAGTGTGTTGCCATCACTAATTTTCAGCTCACCTTAAACGTAGTTCCAGGGAGCTTATGGGATGGCACACTATCCGTCTGTCCGTCCATCTGTATATGCTTGCAACTTCTTTTCTGAAACTACATTTACGAGTTTGATGAAACTTTGCCACAATCTTCATCCACCGTGATGTACCAAAGTTTGTTTACGGTATTAAAAAAAAATCAGGGTCCAAGTGGGTGTCAAGGAGGGTTGGCCCCCAAAATAGATTATATCTTTTCTCCGAAACTACCCACACAATTTCGATGAAACTTGACCACAACCTTCGTCACCTGTGAAGTACCGAAGTTTGTTCACGGCATTAAAAAAAATTATTTTATTTACTTTCTTCTCCATTACATATTTTTGGAGGCATCCATGATGTGGTTCCCTGGTTATCTACCAGTGGTTCCCTGGTTATCTTCTGCAGCTGCTACCATGTGAACACCCAGTGGTATTGCCCTTATGTTTCCAGTCTGTCTGTCTTTTTTAGCTGCGTCTCACAAAGCGAATGCTGGCTCTAAGAGAGCTCTGCGTTCTTCTTCTTCTTCTTCTTCTTCTTCTTGTTCTTGTTCTTCTTCTTCTTCTTCTTCTTCTTGTTCTTGTTCTTCGTCTTCTGGTGAAGACAAAACCTTTAGGACGCGGCTCTTTTATATACAGCATCCGGATCTCCTTAAATACTAAACACCTGAACACATCCTCGCATTGAGGGTGCCTTTTGAGAGCATCTTTCATGAACTTTTAAATATATTTGGACATTTGCTTTAAAGTTTCGAAAAGTTCACGTTACTATTTAAATTTATTCCATTTAATGTGTTGTAATTTCATAAATACACGATTTTCTCGGCATGAACAGGAGCCTCCATGACGGGTCTCGTTATTGGCTCCATCAAGGCACGTGACGAAATATCGGAAGTTGTTATTGCCTTTAGGACACGGCTCTTGGACACATTTGTCCTTGTTTCATTCAGTAGAGCATTTAAAAGGGCTTCCATCTTATGAATTGTATTGACAAGGCACATTTCCTGCTTCCAGGACTCCAGCAGGTTAAGGATGTCATTTTGCATCAGGTGCTGCCCTGTTTTAATAATCATTCAGTCTCGTGCTGTTGCTGTTTCCACTTGTTGCACCCTGTGTAATTGCTTGGCTCAGCAAAGGCTCTAACATCGTGGTAAAAGTGTTTGGCCATCTCAATTGATCCCTTGTGATTTTTAGCCTTTTTCAGATACAGATAAAGCAGACCCTTTCATTTAGATTTTTTTTCATTTTGCTTTTGGTTAATAAATCACAACACCGGGTTTTCTCAAATTCAAGTCAAGTTAATGGTTGGCAAGGGGGTTGGTTCCCGTCGTCATTTCACGACTTTAAAAACAGCTGCTTTGAACAAAATCATATGTTGGTAAAAACTTTGAACAAAATGAAAAAAATCCATTTGACGAGTTAGTCTGTTAGTCTTTACTTTTAATATTGTTCAGGGAAAAGCTTGGCCATACTACACTTTTAGTGTCATATCAGAGTTTGGTGGTTTTGACAAAAACAGGTTTCAGGAAACCTGGACCAGTGTAAGAATGTATATCCCATCTGGAAAACTGCTGACCTCTATACAAGTTACGTATTTTGTATGTGAGGCTTTGCTTGTGAATGCTTGTCCATCATTCCGTTTAAATTGTACACAAAAGGATTAGTAGTGAGACAAAACTAAACATTATAATAAAATGTCCAAAATATTGTCAATATCTGTTGTAGTGTATAATAGATACTCTCGACTCTCCATAAAGGCCGCAGTATATGTACACCTGTTTAAAGCATCAGATTGTATATTATTTAAAATTTATCACATTTTTCCCTTTTATGTGAAAGTGGTGACTTGCATTATCATATGTGATAATGCACTCCTGCAGCACCACTTGACAGAATAACTTTAAAAGTAGATGTTGAAACAAAACAATAAATCAAACTCCCGGAAGTTGTCCAAATCATTCTAAAATACGGAAATTCCACGTCATAGTCATCATAGATATGGGGGGAATACATTAAAACATACGCGTTTGTTTGTTTGTGGGTAGAAATTAGTTGAAACTTGGTGCTTCTACTTGGGGTGTGCACAGGAATGTTTGAAGTTTGGGAGGGCCATCTCCAAATTAAAGACCCTCTTGCTGCTCCCTACAGAGATTTATAGCCAGTATAAATTTTGAATAAACTCGAGCTTCTTGATTAAACTGTCAATTTGATCATCACTTGCAGTTGTACTCGTACAACAGAAGTCACTGAAATAATAATAATAATAAAAAATAGACTTTAATATGAACACGCCTTTGCTGTACGATTTACCAGAGCCAAGCTGGTCATTATGTAACCTCTTCTACTTGACTATATCAGTTTTCACAGTTAAATTTTTTTTTTAAAGATTGTTAAAAAAAAAAAGCATTTGCAGTAATTTTCCAGCTTTTATCAGGTTTTCTGAACAAAAATAATACCTAAATCACCAAATTTGGATGTTGAGTTTAATAGGGGGAAAAAAGGAAGAGCGGTTGTGCTGAATAGAATCGTAGTGTTTTGTTGGTGTGTTTGAACAATATAAAACGGAAGTTGAAAAACAATATTTCTTCAATAAATCAAGTGGCCTATGACCTCAGCACTATTCGTGGCGGTGTAAAAGTATCCAGGGTGTTTTTGTGACTGCATTGCAATGTGGTGAAAGTGTAGAAAAGTAACAAATTTGCTCTCAGGTAATTTAGTAGCATAAACTGTTCTGACGATGATTCACACTTAATTGAGTGATATGATTTACATTTAACGTCCATATACCATTACGGTTCCGAATTTACACCCATAAATATCAAAGGTTTGTAACATTTGGTTTCCTAAAATGCACGAGAGAGCGTCTAGATACCTCCAGCAGATGGGGGCCTCAGCGACCCCCTTGCCCCTGACCTTAAGGATTTTCATTCACCTAATTTCTATTCAGCATTACAGGTATTTGAGAAAGTGTGGAGAGCCCTGAATACTATGATTGAGTAACCAGTTTTTGTAAAGATTGAAGTTGGGCTTCCCACCTGAGATTTAAGACTGCTGTGAAGGTTGACAGAGTACATTTTTATAAATTCGTTCATGTAAATGGCATCTGTGCTTACTTGCAACTGATCGTGTCTCAAAGAAAAGTTTGAGTGTACATCCTTTTTTGTTTGTTTGTTGATTTATTTCTTATATTTTACAAGTTTTTAATTTGCTGCTGTTCCTCATTTAAAGGAACACTCTGGGCATGTTGTCTTGTGTCTATGCTACATCATCGTAACGTGCTAAATAAATTCCAGAAGTTATTTTCTGATTTTTTATACGCTCGATATATATATCGGGGCGCATTATGTGATACCGGTCGTCCGTCCGTCCGTTCCTGTCCGCACTCTAACTCTCAAAGTTTTCAACTTTCACGTTTCATATTTGGTACAAAGGTACAGACTGTGGAGACGGTGTGTCGTGACATACGTTCGTCATCTAAAGTGGTTGCCATGGCAACTAGCATGCTGTTTTCCACCTGTTCCTGTCCGCACTCTAACTCCCAAAGTTTTCAACTTTCATGTTTCATATTTGGTATATAGGTACAGACTGTGGAGACAGTGTGTCGCAACATACGTTCATCATCTAAAGTGGTTGCCTTTTTCCATGTAGTAGCACAATTCTGTATATACCTTCTTGTTCGGGCGTATATTGTGCTCACTTGCACTCTTGTTAATTTTTTTTTATCACCACCTTATAAAGTAAATATTTTAAGAAAAGTATATAGAATTTTGCTTGTAAATGACAGAGTTCTAATCAAACAGTGTGACCCCCCTATCTGATGATGATAGATATCTAATCAAACTATAGATAAACCAGAGTTATTGAGTGTCATTTATCCTGTTATTTTTCTTTTTTGAGACCAAACGTACAATGAGTAGGGTACACCCTAATTAATTTCAACCCAAGAGGAAAGTTGTTCATGACTTTAGTGATGACGGCTTGTAATCGAGCGATGAAAGCCTGGAGGCAAGTGTGAGAACGGAAAGCACCGACCGGTGTACACACGGGCGATGTCGTAATGCCAAGCAAGATGGAGTGTATTTGCTGCCATGAAGTTCCTGCTGTTATTTCACTGTACCAATCTGACGGTGAAAGTTGTGTGACAGAGAAAAACATTCCAGACTTTTTGTCTGAATAAAGATGCTTCTTGGACCTCAGGACTATCTCACACTGAACAGGTGAGATCAAATGTATGCCCGCTAAATATTTTGGAGTATTTAACAGGAATAAAGATCGATACCAGATAATTAGCCTCACAACTTCCTTGATGTACATACCGTCCATTATGTTCAGACTTTTTCCCTCGAGACTGAACAAATACATTAAATAATCATTTCTCTTTCCCACAGAATCAAATGCTTGTTCTCTAATTGTAAATGTTTGCATCGTGCCACAGAAATACATTGGGGTAAGTGGTGGATGAATGTTTTCACACAATATAACCATAAACTTACCAATGTCCGATCCCGGTTTTCAACTCTTCGTACACCGTACCTTCGTGCACTCGGACGCTCGGTAAAACTAAATATGGCTAGAACAGCTTCTGGTTTCAGTGATTTTTTTCCCCCCAGGTCTAAGTCCCAAAAACTCATTTTTAAGTGTCTTTCAAAGCAATTGGGCTCAAGAGTCTCTGAGAAAAGACGTCTCATATCTAGTCTCTGAGGAACTCGACTGATTCAGCCATTTCTTCCATCGATCTGGCTGTTGAAGTGGCAAAGAATAGAAATGATTTTTTTCCCCCGTTTTGTTTCTCATCCAATCATCCATAATAGCCAAAGGCAACGCACTACAGCATATCGCTTGAATACGATCGTTACCAAGTAGGCTACTGATCTTTATGGCTAACACAAATGATGGGCATCTACTACACATTAGATGGAAGACTCCAGCAATATTCTCTGATAATGACGCGACTCAGCAACTCCGTACGGACTACCCAAAGTTGTCATGATGTTGATTCACTCGTTTTTATAAGTCACACATGTTGCCAAATGTAAGTTTTGAAACATGGATGATTGAATTCAAGCTTTATGAAAATTCCCAGTGTTTCTTTCAGGATTTAAGAGACTTTCCTCCAATTGCCAACTGAAGTAATCGTCAGTGATGGATACATCTCTTAATACAATTAAAGAACAACCACAAAGCCTTGATGTCTAATGGATTATACGGAGCTGAGAAGAAGGCTATTTTGCTATTCCCAGTCAAAATAATGACTTGAATCTCTTGATAATCATACCTGGTGCTAATGGTCTAATCACACCTAGCTATAAACTGTGATCCTAATATTTCACATACAGGGTGATTCATTAACATGTGTGCCCTCCCTCGGATGGACATTGACCTGCATGTCTCGTCTGCTGTCATTAGTTGGTGGACGTTGAACTGGGTGTCCTGTCTGGTAGCATGTTCTCCTTCGTGAAGAAGAGGCAGGTTATTGCTGGCACCATGGATAAATTCCAAATTCCTGCACTTCCAGTCGAGCATCCTGTATTATTGTGGCAACCGGCCCAAGATTGTAACCCTTGCCAAGATTGCTTTAGCAGAACTTAGCTCTGTGAAATGCAATGGTGCTTTGTTGTTGTTGTTGTTGTTGTTGTTGTTGTTGTTGTTGTCATCGTCATCGTCTTATGTCCTTGTGATTATTTTCTTATCTCCTTGTCCTGTATGTGATATTTGTGTGAGCTACACCACGAACCTTTGGTCTTTGTTAAAGAAGTAATTTTTCACTGTGTCAAACATTGCCACTTAATAGATAACTGGTGTGAAACTCCATTCATGTCAGCAAATTCAATCATGCAGGACTCATTATTATCTCTGCAAGACAAGCTGTTAGGGTACTGCCATGTACGTACCTTTTGCTTTCAGTTGGTGCATCGTGGCTTTGTACAATTTATTCTTGTCGGTAAAGATGCTTGCAGTTTAAAATGGGAAAGGGGGTGATGAACAAACCTGCGTGCAAAGTTTTAAAGCTGGGCCATTGCAATGACCAAACGTAATGTTCCCATCCATGCACTTGCCTTGTGATTCTATGACACCAACTACATATCCCACGTATTGTGTTGGTTTCGTCCATTGCGAGATAACTTCCATTGATGTTAAAATAATACCGTTGATCTATTTTAATGCAATCCTCTGGCAAGTATTATGTATGGACATGCTATTCCATGAGCTGCAGACATGAAAAGCAATTCTAAAATATTGACTGTTTGTTTCTACATGTTGGTAGGGCTGTCATGTTGTTAGTTATCTGATATACAAAACTGATATGTTACCATAAACCACTGTGCCACACACAGACACAATGAGTTATCAGCGGGTGTCAACCGTGTCATTGTGCCACGTTGAAATGCATCTATATTTAGTTCAACTAGGGAAAATGCATGGCTTGGCTTTTGTAGATGTACAAATCTGACTGCCATCTTGAAGTGATTATATTTCCCATTGTCGTGCCAGGATAGCTTGGTGTTCGTCTGATTACTTTTGAGCAGTGTTCTCATGGTTTTTAGGTATTCAAATCAAACCAAAACTGTCATGTATTGCAATGCCAGCAAGAAGTGCTGCATCTTGAAGCACACATTTAAGTCTGGTGTCCTTTCTGCACTGTAGATGTTTAAAGCTTCCCAATACATTTTCATAAGAGTAAACCTTTGGAACGTACACTGGCTGAAATGAAATCAAAATCTCTTCTGTGGCTCAAGATTAGGGTACCAACCTTCCTTCATTTGATCCTTTACTGTTTGATACCTGCTTTGGCAGCCAGTTGTGGTATCTTCTCATCATGACGCCATTTCCTGAAAGAGCCTCAGAGAAATCAAGTCTGATATATCCCTTGGTAAAAAGCAGACATTTAGTCCCATCCTGTTTGACACATCAGGTATCACTCTTCAATAATAGTGTGGTTGTAATCTTGGCAAATGACCATGGGGGTCAACATTTGGGTCAAAGTGGGTAAATTGGAATCCATTTCACTTTATTGCCATAAATTGTACACAAAGCAAAATTATGGATAACTGGTGTGATTCAAGTAACTTTTGAAAGTTTTCTTTGAAGATTTAGTAACTCGGAGAATTTTAAAGCAATGGTGAGTTTTATTGTTTTTATGTTTTTTTAAAGCAAAAGGCAGGATGAAGTAATTGGTTCACTTTGTTTGTCTGTCTGTCTGTCTGTCTGTCTGTCTGTCTACATACATCAATTTTTGATCGAGGAATTGCTGAATTTCAGTTGAATGTTGTATGTTGAATATGAATTGGAACAGGAACCTGCAGTTTCGCAGTACTTTGGCTCTGAATTTGGCAAATTGTATGGAATCTCGTCCCGATCGCACGTGCTCAGAGAGGAGTGAGAAAATTATTTTAACTGGCAGTCCAACAAACTTGAAAACCATTCCAAACAGGAAATTTACTGTTTTTAAGGATGTCATAAAGAACAAAGAACTAATGTAACGTCTTTAATAAGGTGGTGTAAAATACACTGCATCAACGGCGGAAAATTTCAGAATAATTCTTTTTCCTCCAACCATTGCAGTCTTTCTTGTATTTATATTGAATTATACACTTGAACACTGTTGAACACACTCACTGTCGCCTCTTTTGCAGTTTTGAAACCCTTTCATTTAGTAGTACTTGGACAAAATATTATGGCATATCACGTCATGTCGACCAAATCAGATCTGCAACTTGCAGACCCTCCGAGAGATTTCCACCAAACACATCTTACAAGGAGCTTAATTCATAAATTTGTAGCATCTTGAGGTGTGGCTTCAAGGAATTGTATGTTGCTTGAAAGTTCTTACTTGCCTTTCTCTTGCGAAACGGGGCATGTCGCACTGCACGTATTGATGTGGATGAGATGACGGAATTGTAGATGTGACATACAAAGGAATCAGCTTGGGACATCACTTCAGGATTGAATACCAGATTTTGGGGAGATTGCACACTACTTTCCAAGTCGTTTTATTTTCCTTGGCACGAAAGTGACGATTAGTATCTTATCCTGTTATCCATTGAAATGAAAGAATACTTTCTTGATCATCATTGCTGCATTAAGTATGATTGAGTGCAATATAATCACCCCTTCCATCATGTGCCAGTTTTAATCCAAACTTCTTCACTCAAATGTGGGTTGGACACAACAAGGAGAACAAGTGCAGCAGTGTCCTGGCAATTTGCTGTCACTCATTCTACCCTGTAGCATGAGCACGTGCAATATGCAGGACAATCCTCATATCAGCATTCCCATATGGGGAGGATATCTCAGAGACATCATTATCTATTGAAGAATATGCTTGGTGATTTCCTCATTTCAAGCAAGTGTGTGTCCGTTCTTTGGCAAACCAGAAACGCATCATCTTTCAAATCTAAAGGTCGAACTCTCCAAACGTTCTTCCTCAAAGTTGTGGTGGTGCCTTGTCAAGTCCATCTCTGATGTATGCTTCCCCTTCAAAACGCCTCCCCCCCCCACCACAAATGGCATCACTGCCTACTCCATTCGAGACAAGGCAGATTGACTCAAGTCTTTACCTCCCCTCCCCCCTCCCCCCCCTTCCAGGGTCTCAGGCTCATGCAGGAGCTAGAATATAAATCATGCACACATGTATACAAATACATGACACAACACCATGATTGACTTGAGGGAAGTGACATCACTTTCCAGAACACTCTGAGTACCAGCGCCACCATCTTTATTTTTAGGTTAGCTCTAACGAGATGACCTAATAAAACCAGTCTCAATGTCCGTCCGTCCGTACGTACGTCCCCATTCTTTTCTTCCGATTTTCTTGATATGTGGTATGTGGGTAGATGTCGATGAGGGATGCACGGCGGTATGACCTTTGACCCGATTGAAGGTCAACGTCAAGGTCACTCCAAAGTTGCGAAATCGTCCATTTTCAAAATCTATCTCCTCCACCGTTTATGATCCGATCTTCGAAATTCCTTCAGATTCTGATAATATGGAACAATATCTAAATTTGGTCAGGCAGGTTTTTTGAAATTCGTCCTAGTTATCGAGTCACGTATCTTCAAAGTTGGAAAAATCGTCGATGTGGTACAGTCAAAAAAAATTCACCCAATCTTGATGAAACTTGGTATGTTGGTGGAGGTCGATGAGTGATGCACGACGGTATGACTTTTAACATGATTGAAGGTCAAGGCCACTCCAAAGTTGCGAAATCGTCCATTTTCAAAATCTATCTCCTCCGCCGTTTGTGATCCGATCTTCGAAATTTCTTCGGATTCTGATAATATGGAACAATATCTAAATTTTGGTCAGGCCGGTTTTTTGAAAGTCGTCCTGGTTATCGAGTCACGTGTCTTCAAAGTCAGAAAAATCGTTGATGTGATACGGTCAAATAAATTTCGCCCGATCTTAATGAAACTTGGTATGGAGGTAGAGGTCGATGAGTGATGCATGACGGTATGACTTTAGACCTGATTGAAGGTCAATGTCAAGGTCACCAATGCTGTAAACTTGTGAAATCATCCATTGTCAAAATATCATCCGCCATTTATGACTCAGAAATGCAGTTTGATTTCTGAGGTCCGGTTTCTATCCTTTTGAAGACGCATTGATCATAAATGTTCCAAATCAACAATTTTCAAAATCTATCTCCAGATAACTCGAAATGTAGTTTGATTTCTGAGGTTTTCTATCCTTTTTACTCCCGGGCTTTCGTCTGTACGTTGAACCAAAAGACAAGACGACATCGAAGCCATTCTAAGCCGATCAGAGATCCACCTCTACAGAGCTTCAGAGATGACCTTCACCCCCAACCGGGGGTAATTTTTCTTTTCTCTCTGCACTCACCAGAGCATTTGCAGAGATGCCAACCTATAGATGGAGTTTGCCTCCAAATCTCATGTTCCCAACTCATCTTGCTCTTTTCTCCTCTCACCCCAATTCTTACCCATTGTCTACTGGACTTTGTGTCCTCATTCCTCACCCGAAAATATACAGAAAATCCAGTCCAGCCTCGACCTTGCTCAGTGATGGGCCTTGTGGCCATCACAACTCAAGTTCCCAATGCTCTTCCTTCTCATACGTGTGGGTCTTAAACCTGTCCTCTTTTGGCCATCTCCTATCTGTCTGGAAGTCAGCAAACATCACTCCCATCCACAGGAGCAGTCCAAAAACAGATCCTCTCATCTTCAGACCAGTTAGCTTAATGCTTCCAATTGTAAGCAAAATCATGAAATCTATCATTGCTGCTGATGTTAACTCTTTCGTCTTGTCAAATAGCCTCATATCTGACCGTCTGGCCCCGGCCCAGTCACTAAATTATGGATATATGCTGTGCTCACCTCTCAACAATTCCTTTTATGGAGGCCCTGAATCTCAAAAAAGAGATGAGGCCCATCTCCATGGATATATCCTGGGCATTCAACACAGTCTGGTATCCTGCTCTGTTTGCCAAGCTCCCTATCTGTGGTACAGAAAGCCACCTTCATACCTTGCTTTCTTACTTCCTCCACTCATGCAGTCAATGCATTGCTGTCAATGTAAGTCTCTCATCTCCTCTCCCAGTGGAGGCTGTCGTTCCCCAAAGGCAGTGCCTTGGACCAAATCTTATTGCTAATCTACATAAACAACATCTGCAATGTTCTGACAAACGCTCTCTTCATTATTGCAGATGACACTGCGTTACGTCAGACAGTGTCCCATCCCATGGCCAAGCTGACAGCAGATGTGTTTCTCTCTACTGATCTTGAATTGATTAGATGTTATTCTGAAAATTAAACGTCTTTCAATCATGGTATATCCCAGAGTTTCACCTTGTTGCTCTGGAAGGATCACTAAATGAACCTACCAACTATTTCTATGGTCAGCCCCTGGAAGAGGTTCAGTCAACCCCTCCCCCCCCCCCATAGACCCCCTTAATGAGCACATATTTTGATTTGGTCAATACACCTACGTTGAGCATCAAATATGAAGCTTGTGGCCAAATTTCATCAAAATTGTGTTTACTTCAACCAATAATGACTGAAATGTTTATGGACTGACTTACTCACTCTCACCTATGGACAATGCTCAATTGCATAAGCTCACCTGACTGAAGTGCAGGTGAGCTAAAAATGGTTACCATGGGTGCCTGATTGCCTTGCTTTATGAAAGTGGATTATGTGTAGATAACACAGATGCCAACCCTCCCGATTTCATCGGGAGGCTTCTGAAAATTCACCCAAACTCCCGCCCTTACGATCACTATCCTTATCCTCCCGAAATTTTGATATTTTTGCACTGTTCACTAATCAGAATGTACTAGTATGAGAATTGAATGAAAAGCATCGTCTGCTACGTATAGCATGTGGTAACTCCATAACGTTCGCTGCTACCAAATTGTACGTAAAAAATTGCAAATTCAAATGAGGAGCAGCGAAACATTGGGTCTGGATCTCGCTTATGCGATCATGCACTGATATTTAGTGCATGCGGTATGTGTGCAATACAGTGCATGCGGTATGTATGCACAGTGTATATGCATGCGATACGCTCACTGCATGCAGCTGGGCCCCGTACCAGCCCGGCGGTCGCGACCACCGTGCGGTGTTTAACAGCCGCTAGAGTTCTACGAGTCGCGCTGCAGCTGTGGAACATCGACTTCGAAGTTACCGATGCTTCAAGCCCTCGATGTTGATTACGAAATGGCAGAAAAGAAGCTTACGAAGACCAAGAAATGGTCTCAGAAGTACAAGACCGAATACAGTCTCCAATACCCGTGTATTCGAAAGTCTGAAAGAGGAATTCATCATGCGTATTGTACAGTATGCAGCGTTGATATTTCAGTTGAGCACGGAGGTCGCGATGATATTCGGAAGCACGTTGGAAGCAAACGGCACACAGACATTGCAAAGGAGAGATCTTCGAGCACGAGTACCGGTAGACTTCTGAATTATTTCACCAAACAAGGGACAAGCGAGGAAGAGGATGTTACCCGAGCGGAACTTCTCTTTAGTGGATTTATTGTGGAACATAACTTGCCCATATCAGTCTCAGATCATGCTGGACCTCTATTTCAAAAGATGTTTCCAGATTCAAAAGTTGCTTCAAAGTATGGATGTGCAAGAACAAAAACTTCAGCAATAATTGGTGAGTTGTCAAATGTTACTGCTTCATCTATTGCCGATATTGCTAGACTAGCTCCATTTAGCCTAGCTACAGACGGTAACAATGACAGTGGTGAGGCCCAGCTATATCCTGTCCTGATTTCATACTATGACAACAGTGCTGGGATTGTGAAGCAAGGTTTGCTAAGTTTGCCTGCGTGCAAACAAGATTCCACTGGAGAAAACATTTTCAAACTGCTTGATCATGAGTTCAGTGACAGGAAAATTCCGTGGGGAAATTGTGTTTCCTTTTGTGCTGATAATGCCTCTGTCATGGTGGGCAAGCACAAAGGAGTCGCTGCTTATATCCACAAACAAAATCCAGAGTGCTACATCATGGGATGCCCTTGCCATATGATGCACAATACGGCCAAGAAGGCGGCTCAGGCCTTACCCATTGAATTAGATGACTTTCTCATCGATATTTACTACTACTTGGACAAAAGTAGTAAACGCGTCAAAGGAGTGAAAGCACTGCAAGAACTCTGTGATGCCCCGACACACAAGATTCTGAAGCATGTCGCAACAAGGTGGCTGTCCCTTGGTCAGTGCCTAGACAGGCTGATTGAACAGTGGGAGCCACTTCGCCTCTTCTTCAAAGAAGAAGTACGAAGAAAAATGCAACCAACTGTAGCCAAGACTCTAACAACGAGCAAGAAGGACGGCACTGTATCTACTGCCAGTACTGGCACTGCAGGATCAAGCACTAGTGGAGCAGCATTCACCACTACCACTGCAGTATCTGCTGCGAAGAAGACAGCAGGGACAGCACCAAAACCAATGCTGAGAGCAGGTAGCATCACCGGCCCTTCATCACGTTCATCTACAAAGCAGATCCCTTCAGAGTCGAGAAAGACTGTGATAGTCCCATCTACAGGCAAAGAAGGACCCAAGTTAAGTTCTGCTTTTGCCAAATCACTTGATAGAAGCTCAGCAAAACCTTCGAATCAGAGGTCTTCTTCCTTGGCTGCACCTACCTCAAGCTCTCTCCTCAAACGTAAAATTGGATCTGGTACTACGAGTCTGACCTCTTCTGCTGGCAGTAAACGCAAGTGTGATCGCCCTGCGGCTAAGTGTACTACGAGTTCTACAACTAAAAGCGCATCTTCCTCAAACACTGTGCAGGAATCTAGAGAAAAACGTGTCAACAGGATGTTCTTGTCTCCACAAACAAAACTCTATTGTTTCTTCCTTCGATATGCTGACAAGCTTTTTGAGAAGGGGAATCTTCTGCTCCAAAGAGACGAACCCTGTATTCATCTCCTGCACGGACAATTGAATGGTCTTCTGAAAGATATCTTCGTACGGTTTTTGAAACCATCGGTGTCATCGGTTGCTCTGGTAAATGTACCCTTCTCTGACAGAAATCATCAGAAGAATGATGAGGACCTCATGATTGGGAACGATGCCAAACTGTATATAAGGGAACAAAGGAGTCTCAAGAAATCCACCTTCACTCTGAGTGAGTCAGACATCCAAGGTTTCTTCAGTGCAGTTCGCTCATATTATGTGAAAGCCTGCAATTACATCTTCAAAACCTGGCCGCTAGATGATGAATTAGCCAAGCATGCTCAGGTGCTGGATGTTAAGCTACACCAAGAAGTGGGGTTTGACTGTGTGGAGTTTTTCATCAAGAAATTCCCCTGTCTGGTCAGTGGCGGTGATAGTGACATAGACAGTCTTGAGAGTGAATTCGCTCACTACCAGGCAGACGCCTCCATAGGTACAATTGCTACTGAGACAGTGAGAGTGGATGAGCAGTGGCATCGGATTTCACAGCTCACAGATCCCTGCACTGGTGCCAAGAAGTATCCTAATTTGAGCAAAGTGATGAAGGGAATCTTGGTCATTCCTCATTCGAACGCATCATGTGAGCGGGCACTCAGTCTTGTACGGAAGAATCATACTGAATTTTGTCCCAATTTGAGTGTCAAAACCCTGGAAGCTCTCTTAATTGAAAAACTAGCTCATAGCACCCCTTGCTACCAGAGAGAATACAGCAAAGACATAATCAGAAGGGCTAAAAGAGCCACACAGCTGTCACTCAGCAAAGCTGCCATGGAAAAAGCAAGCAGCAGTAGTATCAGCCAGTAAGGTAAGAAAAATATTGCTTCTTTTGTGCTTTTTGTTAATCTTTGATTGTCCCCTAACTTACTAATATTAACATACATGTAACATTAAAAAGTGCACAATTTTCCCCTTTTTTTGTTCAAAAAGTGGGAATTCTTAACATGTTAAATGCTCCAAAATAGGGCTCAGAGGGCACTAGAGAGCGTCTAGAACCCCAGAGCTTCCAGGGCCCTAAGGCGGGCCCTGGACCCCGCCGCAAGGGTCGAGCGCTCCGCGTTCGAGATGTGCGCTTCGCGCACATTATTTGGTGTCGGTTGCAAATCCTCCCTAATTCTGATTTCCAAAAGTTGGCATCTCTGAGATAAGCAAGGGTATTGGAATGATCTCACCACATTATTAACCGACTACAAATAATTTTATTTTTGTTCATTCTCCACCGGTTTCACTGGAGGGGACTACATGTTTGCTCTCCATCTGTCTGTCCGTCCTTCCATCCTTCCCACCTGTGGTTTTTCTGACTTTTTCCCATACCCTTCAACATATTCAACTGAACTGAATACATGGCTTAATTATGATGTTGCAGAAGAAGTTCGAGTTTCATGGCATTTCGTCAATTTTTCAGTGTTATGCCACATTAAAATGAAGAAATTATCACATATACATGTGTCAGTGTTCAACTGCCCTGACTCCACCCAACTGCTTTACACACATTGGCTGGACAGCTGACCTGACTCCACCCCAATAAAATCATGCGCCACCATTCCATGAAGCAGCACAGTTCAGCAGGCCTCAGGCCTGGGTGTTAGTCCATGGTCCAGTGCAATTGGAATGATCCCAGGTGTATAACCACAATGTATTATATCGGCACGAAAGCCTTATGCATGTTATTGCTTCATGTACGTACATCGGATTATTTTTTTATTATTCTTGGCATCAAATGCACCATTACACACCGCCAGAATAAACAAATGTTCTTTGGGACTGTTAGGGGACAATGGGACATGTATTGCAAAGCAATTCTTGCTCTTGTTGATTCATCACATGATCTAAAGCTCGTGGAGGATCTGCAACACAAATCGCCATCTTGTGACGTCACCTTTCTCTTTCCCCCTCTTTCCCTCTTTCCCCCTCTTTCCCCCTCTTTCCCCTTCTTAGTTAGCAGGGCAATTACTGTGGAATGGTTGTCCTCCCATGGCAATCCAAGCCATGGGGTTAATCTATGCTCCATCTTCGAAAGTCTTAAAGCGAGGGAGCAGCACATCCCATTTTTAAAGTCTTTGTTATGATTCTGTTAGGATCAGAATCAAACTGCTGGAGCATATATGCTCGAACTATTATGCCACTGAGTCTGGCACTTAGCTGTGCATGTGTTATCTAAGTGCAGTCTAAACATACAGTGTATATAAATGAACTATTTGTATCTTTTTTTGACAGATTTTTGTTCAAATTTTCATTTGTTACTGCAAACCTTCATAACTTCATTTGAAATGCCTGTTTTTGGCCAATTACAGTTAAGAGATTGCTGCCTTTACAGTTGCTCATCCATCTGGTGTGTGTGTGTGTGTGTGTGTGTGTGTGTGTGTGTGTGTGTGTGTGTGTGTGTGTGTGTGTGTGTGTGTGTGTGTGTGTGTGTGTGTGTGTGTGTGTGTGTGTGTGTGTGTGTATATATGTGTGTGTGTATATATATATATACATACATACATACATACATACATACATACATACATACATACATATATATGGCGCTGAGGAGTGATGTAAGGGACACATCAGCCATTTTGGAGTTGATGCCATACAGCACTATTTTAACCCTTACCCGATCATCCGAGCCTATCATCATCATATCATTAAAAAATGTCACTTACATCACTCCTCCTCGCGGGGCCTCATGTATATATATATGTATATATGTATATATGTATATATGTATATATATATGTATATATGTATATATGTATATATGTATATATGTATATATATATATATGTATATATGTATATATATATATATATATATACACACACCTTTTTTTTGGTGGTGATTGATGCATTTGCCAGTGAATATTTTGATGTTGATGAAAAGTTGCAATTCTAAGTTTGAAATTCGATTTTTGTTGGATTTGCTTGTTTTCATCCAACAGAAGTAAATATTTTAATATGTCCGACGGTCGTGTTTTTGCATGCCTTCATCTGGATAGGAAGCATTCCTATAAAGGGGGTACCTTGAGATAATTTTTCAACCATACCATCCACCGATTCTGTGTAAATAAGAGTTATCTGAGATAAGTCGAAACCCATTGATGATTAACAAGATGTTCTCCCTCTGTGTTATAACATCATTTTGAAACTGAAAATATAGGTAAACCTTAAAAACTGGTTATCTTGAATGCTTTCCATGTTTGTAAGATAGCTATGTCGCCTTCGTCTTCTTCTTTAACGGCCACAATTATTCCCTCGTTTTTGTGCGGTTGACCGGGGGAAGCTTGGCTCAAGTCTTTCACGAACCAACTTGCCAGGCCTGACGTTTGACTGGTTCAGGCAGGAATTTGGAATTTGTTCAGGTTGCCGGCATTAGCTCGCCTACTCTTCACGAAAGACACCGTGGGACCTTTATTGTCCACCAAGAAATGCTGGCAGGCGGGGTACCCAGTATAATGTCTGTCCAATGGACAGTGCACACATTGCTGAATGATCCTGCTTGTGAAACACCGGGATGACAGTTGACAGCTGAGCTAAGATTCAAAATCAGTCTGGATAGGAGAGAAGCGAGTGTGAAGATACGTTTGTAGTAAACATGACGAATGTGTTTTTTTTAATGTGCTCTTGCTCCTACTACCTGTCATCTGGCCTTGTATCCTTTCTTCTTTCATCCATCTGCACATCTTTAGCCCAAGCATGTTGCACATTTTAACTGCTCCTTACCAACCCACCGATGAAATCACCTACCTGTGTTTATCCAATGCCACTCTTGAGAGCAGCGATGCACTTGCCTCCTCATTCTGTTTACTGGAATTGTTTACTGTCATTTTCTCTCATTTTTGCATGTTCTCTACCACTCTGTTGCTTGTGTGTTAAAATTACTGTCGTTTATCACATTTGTGAGCCCTTTTCTGTCTCCAACAAAAATATGACCCATCAAAGTTTTCAGGTGAAATGCACTTATGTTTCTCTCCTTATTGATTGATAATCATAGAAGCACTACTAATGTCATAACTTGCTTTGTACAGTACAGTGGTTAGTTCCATTTCCATTCATTATTAACATGAAATACTGTATTGTAAGAACAGAATTGGGATTTTCTCATTAGTGATGACATGTACATTGCAAATCCTCACTGGTGTGGGTTCGATTCCGATTGTTGCTTTGAGGTCTGGCCCAGAGGGAAAAATGGGTATCTGTATTTGCCGGTATCTTTCTTTTTACCCCATTGAGGCTTCATTATTTGCCTTTTCAGATCAAACTCCAACACCAACACGCTTCCTTAAGAACTGTGAGGAGGTAGGTCTGTTTCATGAGCTCAGTGGATCATTTGATTCTGAATTGAAGAGGCCTTCGGAGGAATCTTCTGAGGATGCTGCCGGGAAGCGCGAGGAAACGACTGGAGGCAAGAAGGTGTGTCTGAGACTCCAGATCCATATTTCATCCTTTCTTTGTCATGTTTTTTTTCAATGTCGTGTTAATGATAATGAAAGGACACCAAACAATTACAATCTCATCTACAGTTTACTCTCAATATCGATATTGAATTTGTTTGATATTGTTGTGCCATCTTTCTTGATCTATGATCTTGTAAACTTTTCAACCCATGTCCTACTCTCCAACTATTCCCATTTCTTAAAGTTTACAGAGCACCATTGCATCAATTGATCTCTAAAGGCCCGGTCACACCTTGACGTTTTAGCCAACTTATGCCGATTTTTTAATTTTTTTTCTAAAACGCTGGCACACGTTGAATACGTTATGGGTAAGTTTTGATAACATTGAGAGCACGCTGAAAAACACTGCCATACGTCGTTGTACGTTGGCTTTAAACGTTGTACTTTTCGGTTGTCCTCAAATTTTTTCATGCTTGAAATTTCACGACGTATGCCGGCGTATGACTCACACGTTCCGCTACGCTGGCCACAAGTTGTATGCACGGTCTGCGATTGTTGACAGACGTCAACACATGCTACTTGTAAGTTAATCATAAGTTGAGACACGCCGAGGTAATGTTTAGCGTACCCGAAACTTATTTCTAACCTATGATTAACGTGTTGTTGGCACGTTACGCGATCGTTGCCACACGTCGACAGACGTTACTTTTAAGTTACTCATGGGCTGAAAGACGTCGGTATAATGGATCGTCCTTGCGTCAGCGTCCACGGCCACGGCCAGGACACTTATTTGCAGCATTCTTCAAACTTTTCTTCGGCATGACGAGGATGTTCACACTTTGATGTCTAGCTTGGCTATGATTCCAATTGTCCATCGGCAGCGTCTATTTAAAATAGTCGAGTTTGAGCGTTTTAACACGTTCAGAAGAAACGCTTCAAATTTCCAAACCCCAGCATCAAAAAACAAAGGCGAGTGACAGCAATTTAAATCGTTCATTGTAAACAATGAAAATAGCAGAGTGGTACCGTTTAAGAGTCGTTGAGTGTAAAAAAATCGAATTGTTGAGCGCAAGCGTCTACTTTCAAGAGTGGGGTTTGAGCAATTTAGCACGTTCAATAGAAACGATTAAAATTTCTGAGCGCCAGCGTCAAAAAACAAAGGCGAGTGACAGCAATTTAAATCGTTCATTGTAAACAATGAAAATAGGTGAGTTGTACCGTTTAAAAGTCGTTAAGTGTAAAAAAATCCAATTGTTGAGCGCAAGCGTCTACTTTCAATAGTGGAGATGCAGCCATTTAAATCGTTGAGGGGCAGCCTATGAACCTACCCGTGGACACACGGACGCAAGGACGAGCCATCATAACCCACACCCTCCCCCTCACACTCACCTACTACTGCCAACATGAACAAACTACTACTGATACTGATACTGATACTGTTACTGCTGACATGGACATCGACTCAAAAAGGAACTCGAAAACACTGTTGGGTTCCCCTTTTATGAGCAGCATTTTTATATACCAATTCCCAAAACCGCTGGGAACACGTCTTTATATGGCAGTTGTAAGCTAGAAACACATTCTTTTTTTTTTTTTGGCGACCGGAAGACGTCATTGGAATACGTCTACATACGTCGATGTGTGTTGGGATTACGTAAAGAATTGGTTCAAAGCACGTCAAACATAAGTTAGAAATAAGTTTCGCGTAAAAAAGACATTACCGCGACGTGTTTCGACTTATGAGTAGCTTATAAGTAGCCTTTGTGGATGTGTGTAAGCGTCCGCATATCGTGTGTAAAACTTATCCCCATCGCATGCGGAACGTGTGTCATACGCCGAGTACGTCGTAAAATTTTGAACATGTTTAAAATTTCTTGACGTACTCTACTTACTACGACGTATGATAGCATACTTTAGCGTTCTACTCACGTATACCAAACTTACTCATACCGTATTTGACGTGCCCCCAACGTTTTAGACACATTTTTCTTAGGGCGGCATACGCTGGCAAGATCGCCAAGGTGTGACCGCGATGTTGTCACTTCCATTTCTACGGCAGTTATGATTCGAATCGTTGTGCGTCAGCCTTTTAATAGGCTACGTCACGACATCGTCGGCGATGCGTGCAACGCGCTATGCCGAAGTTAGACTATCGTTGGGCATCGGTTGTGTAGGCCAACAACAGGTTCAGCATTCGTTGGTATAAGTTATCTATAACACAACGAAACGTTCTGTGTCCATTACTAATATGTTATGCATACGACCAACTCGTTATGAATACGTCCGAATCTTAAAAAAAAAACATCAAAAGTTCAACGTCAGCCAGCGTTTTACATACATTTTAATACGTTGCCATCGCTGGCTAAAACGTCAAGGTGTGACCAGGCCTTAATATTTGTTTGATACGTTTTCTTCTTCAAACCGTGTGTGTGTGTGTGTGTGTGTGTGTGTGTGTGTGTGTGTGTGTGTGTGTGTGTGTGTGTGTGTGTGTGTGTGTGTGTGTGTGTGTGTGTGTGTGTGTGTGTGTGTGTGTACGCGCGCGCGTGCCGAGTGTATTATGAGGCGGTTAATCCCCGTTTCTCCTCGGAAGAGCCGGACCTGGGGCCACCACTCACAATTAACTTTGTGGTACGGTGGGTTGCTTTGGAACCACAAACACCAATCAGTTAACCACGAGTTCCAGTGTCCACCGTCTAAATTTGCTGTTTAACTCGAGGTCACGTGGCTTCCTGAACGGGGAGCGCGCCCTCGGCAAAGCACCAATCTTATCTTGATTAGATCTTAATTAGGGCAGCCGAGCATTTACCGCTCGTGCGTGCCGACTATGACAGGTTAATTAGTTTGTTAACGACCTCCCCACCTATCTAGTTTCGGACAATGCTGGATCAATGGATGGAAAGGACAAGCATGGACAGGTTGAAACGTCAACAAGGAATTTATTTAATAAATAGGTTAAAAATAAATAAACTGAAGAACTTTTTATTTCTTTGTGGAGAAAATAGGGAAATGAAAATCAATCAAAATAATCTCAAGAAAATAAAGAATTAAATCAACATTGATAGAAAAAACAGACCAAGAGCAGATGCTTATCACTATACCTTACTTTACGATTAAACACGAGATAAGGGTACCCAGTAGATCATTCAGGGGGGGGGGAAAGAAATCCGGTCTCGGCTTAACAAGGTGGAAGTCGTCGTGTGAGGTACAACAATTAAAACGTCTCGAAATGTGTGAGCGTGCCTTGGTCCGTTGCCAGCGCCCTTCCTCACTTTACACCCGCTCACAAACAGGCTCGAATATCAATCGACATCACGTCGTCACCCCCAGGAACCAGGGACACCAAGAGCAGGTCCCGAGCAGAACCAGCAGGAATGGTTCAACCATCACCCACCGTCAGGAGCCGCAACCAATGGACAGCTGTAAGGCGCTGTGAGGAGCTGAGGCACTGTGACCAGCTGTCAGAGCTGTGAGGCTGTCACCAGCAGTCAGAGCTATAAGAGCTACAAGGCCGTCACCAACTGCCATAAAACAAAACTGGAAAACGGTCCTCCCGTCCTTTTTATAGGCGGCCCATCTGCGTGGAGCCTCAAACAGACTTCAGCCAAATCCACCTTGCCTATTGACGGATCATTACACGTGACCAACCGTCAACGTCGCGATAATTCCTTCCTCGTTCAGCCCAACATGAACAAGAGCCAGTCAGCATCCATAGAGCTGCCAAACAGGGCATCAAACATCAATGGAAAAAGGTGGACGTCAACGTAGGTGAAAAAGGTGGATGTCGAACGTCGATGGAAAAAGGTGGATGTCAACGTCGGTGAAAGAGGTGGGTGTAGAACGTCAATGAAAGGTAGGTGGGTGAGGTAAATGATCCACAGCTGTATTTGACTGTCAGAATAACTGCTCAGGACAAAGCCCGCTGTGTGCTTAATCAAATGTCCTGTAAATCCAAGGTGTAAATAAATCATCCACCTCCAAGCCAATGTGTCCTGATGGAAAGGCGGTAGACGAGCGTCCGTTGGGCTAACGGCTGTCTCGTGTGCATGAATGTGTCTGTCGTAAGGAGAAAAAGGCCATCCCATAAGAAAGGGAATCTATTCTTTTCCCTTCTCAACGCATCAAAGTTAGAATCCCACCATACATGGGGATGGATCTATCCTGGACATGCATTTCGAGAAATAACTGTCTGAGGACCTAAATGTTTGGATGCATTCGTCGGGTCCGATTCTGAAATCCGTAACAATATATGAGGCGTCGCGAGGAGGAGTGATGTAAAGGGACACATCGGCCATTTTGGAGTTAATGCCATATAGCACTATTTTAACTCTTACCCTATCATCCGAGTCTATCATCTTCATGTCATTAAAAAATGTCGCTTGCATCACTCCTCCTCGAGGGGCCTTATATATATATATATATATATATATATATATATATATATATATATATATATATATATATATATATATATATATATATATATATATATATATATATATATATATATATATATATATATATATATATATATTGGGTCATGAAAAAATATTTTCACGATAAAATAAGTGACCACTATCTTCGTTATTTCTGTCTGTGTCTGTCTGTCTGTCTGTCTGTCCCGAGCATAGCTGCGTGGGTTTTGATCCGATCCTGATAAAATTTTGGTGTGAGGTTTATATCATGATCTAGTTGTGTTTTCCTGAGAATGGGCGTGGTGCGCCCATTATGGGTGGAGCCACGCCCAAAAAACGTGTTTTAGGGGGTTTGTCGAATCTGACGGGTTTCAGTCGTTGGTTAGCCCAATGGCACCTGCATAGCCCCACCGAGCTCGATTTTTTTTATTTTTTTTATTTTTTTTTTCATTTTCGTCCCAAGGTCAAGGTCACAAACTTAGAAAATTGCGAATTTTGACATAAAAATCCATCTTCTCTGAGGGGGTTTGTCGAATCTTGCAGGGGTTTCGGTATTTGGTTAGCCCAATGGCAGCTGCATAGCCCCACGGAGCTCGATTTTTCATTTTCGTCACAAGGTCACTAACTTAGAAAATTGCGAATTTTGACATAAAAATCCATCTTCTCTGAGGGGGTTTGTCGAATCTTGCAGGGGTTTCGGTATTTGGTTAGCCCAATGGCAGCTGCATTGCCCCACGGAGCTCGATTTTTCATTTTCGTCCCAAGGTTAAGGTCACAAGGTCACGAACGTAGAAAATTGCGAATTTTGACATAAAAATCCATCTTCTCTGAGGGGGTTTGTCGAATCTTGCAGGGTTTCGGTATTTGGTTAGCCCAATGGCACCTGCATAGCCCCACGGAGCTCGATTTTTTTTTTTTTCGTCCCAAGGTTAAGGTCACAAGGTCACTAACTTAGAAAATTGCGAATTTTGACATAAAAATCCATCTTCTCTGAGGGGGTTTGTCGAATCTTGCAGGGTTTTGGTATTTGGTTAGCCCAATGGCACCTGCATAGTCCCACGGAGCTCGATTTTTCTTTTTCGTCCCAAGGTCAAGGTCACAAGGTCACGAACTTAGAAAATTGCGAATTTTGACATAAAAATCATACGACTGCCCAAACTTTGAGAGCTGGGATGACAATATTTTTATGCAGAATCTTGAGGTAATTCCCCACCGAAAGTCTTGAAACCATTTTGCTCTATCTCGAACACCTTGCCCGTGGCGCCCCCTTCAAGTTTGTTTTTACGCTGATTTCATCAAAGTCTGGTTAATCCGAGGAGTGCGAAATGCCATATAGCCTATATGACATTATATTGTTCCTAGAATGTTCCAGAGGAAGTTTTGCACCAAAGGTCATAATCCTTGACCTTTGACCTTTAAAGTTCACAAAGGTCAAATTTTCAAAGTTGTGGGAATCAAACCGGGTTTTCGACCTTCGACGAACTCACTCCAATAAGCTATAGCACGTATCCTGTTTCCTTATTTTAATGTGCACAACATGGTTTTGTGACCTTTAAAGGTTATGCAAAGGTCAAATTTTGAAAGTTGTTGAACGAAACCGGGTTTTCGACATTTTGCAGCTAATAACCTGTCACTCATACCACATCATGTTGATCATTTTTATAACTTGGTCAAAAATTATCACATTGTCTCATCCTTGACTTCTGAAACAATCCACATCGTCAAATACCGCTTGTGAACCATCGTCGTCTTCAGACTTGTATACATATATATTATATATATATATATGTACATTTTTTTTATATATGTATATTTTTATATATAACACACACACACACACACACACACACACACACACACACACACACACACACACACACACACACACACGTTTCTGAATATTTATATTTTCTATGCTTTGTCAAAAAAATTTTCTCCTAAATTTCTGCTTTATTGCAAGAAATAAAGATGAACGAAAGATTAAGTTTCCCATCACCCCGAGGCTACGTTTGGCAGATCTGAGGTCGCTGTTGGATCTCTAAAGTGTCCTTATTTTGTGTGATTGATTTTGACGTCCTCAATGTTGCCTTTTAAACTTTGTTTCCAGCCCCCTAGACAGCCGGAAGGTTCCGAGTCGGAAAGTGTCCGAGTCAAGGAGCCAGTCACCACAGAGTCGTACAGCCCGCAAAGTGCAGAGCCACGTCCAGACACTCCTGTTACTCAAACAAGTAATGGCAAGGTAGGCATGCAAAGACCAAAGTACTTGTTAATTAAAATCGTGCTGGATGTCTTAAAAACACTTAATTTGTTTCCTTTTGAGGATCTCGGAGAAAGAATGCGATTCTCTGCATTTTTCCAGTGTGTGCATTCCAGTGTGTGCAAACAAAGATTATGCAGCAACAAAGCATAGTCCTCATCTTATTCCAACTCGTTACCCCTTCGCTTGGACATTTTCTTTCTTCTTTACTTCAGAAGTGACTGAAATGTACTACTACTACTACTACTAATACTGTTGTGGGCCGGGTATCGGCTGAGAGCACGACCGCTAGTTGGAGCAGCAGAGTCGACTCCACCGAACACCCGGAATTCAGATCGTTACCCTCGGATAACTCCGAAGGTACGGGTCCCTTACAGGACCGTGAATCGTCAATAAATCAACCACGTGGTCCAAGGTTATTTGCCAATCTTCAAAATACCTAGAGACCCACCTGGCGAGCTACCAAGGAATCCACACCCTCGACGGAGCTCGAACGGGACCAGCCGTAACCGAGCATGACCTGTGCGTAACCCGAGTGGATGGTTACCGAGGTCCCGTCAGTCCAAATGCACAACTACTGCAGCAACGGCCTTTTTAATTCTCCCAACATGCACCGTGCTCAAGCAATGAAGGAAAGGATGAAGACGAGCTGAAACATTCAACAAATGGATATTTATTTATAATAGGGGGGGAAGGGGACACATAAAGGGCAGAGTTAAACCGACTATAATGGATGCAAATAATGTACAGCAAAAGCACTTAACCAGTTGCTACTTAAAGACGGGCCCACAAGACACACACACGCACGCACAGAAGAAATGGATCTCAATGGTCTTTATTCGGCGCTCCAGCCGCGGAGGATAGTTCGGCTGGGAGCCAGGACGGTTGGCTACCTGGCCGTGAGCGCGTAGCTGGACGTCCACCCCCTCCCGGAGCTCCGGTCGCCAGAAGACGGACCAGGGCAGCCAGATGCAGACCAGCGCCAGCGACGAGATGAGGCCAGACCAGCGGCGAGCAGACCAGACCAGCATCGAGAGATGCGATTCGAGAACCAGACCAGTGCCAGCGAGATGGGACCAGACCAGCGCCAGCGACGAGATGAGATCAGAAGCAGCGACAGGACGAGACCAGAGGACCAGAAGCAGCGACACGAGACCAGCCGCTGCTGACACTGCGCCGTCCCGTCTATCTCTTGTCAGGAGGGAGGGGCTTCTTCTCTCTTGCCACTCGCCTCCTCATTGGTCGGACTCATCGCGTGATTCTCTGCCCGTCCTCCATTGGACAGGCCCACGGTAGGCAGGGCAACTCCCACTCTTCTGGGCGGAGTCCCGAGCGGAGGCGTTTGTGGCTCCGCCCACCTCCTCACCTCTGGCCACGTGCGTAATGGCGTCGGTATATCTCTATTTCCACTTGACCGTACCATTAACTCGTCAGTGAAACCACCAGCGGTAATCAGTTCCTGTCCCATGGGGAGATGTTGACTTTTGTCCATCATGTATTCACTGAGGAATCTGGTGAGATCAGCTTTATTTTCATCAAGGCCAATAAACTGCGCCAAAACTTGTGGAAGGGGAACATCACTGCGATTGATTATTTTCCGGATGGGTTTTTTTCTTGCCTTTAGCTCGTTTGTTGCGTGTTGAGCCCTTGATGGATCCTGAACAATATCGATCGAACACAACGTCTATCCTGTGTACAGAGGGACTGAAGTAGCATACCACTGAAAGGTAAAACATTCCTGTAATCAGCAAACGTTCGACAGTCTTTGGGTTTCCCGAGTGACTGGATCAATGCATGTCCATCTATGATGACGCATCCCTGTCCACTGAATGTTGGCAGGACAGCTGGCGTGTCAACACCGATATTCTTTGATACGATTCCAAGCAAATCAGATTTAGCCGTTGAATTCATCATTCCATCCGTTTTGCCAAGAGACAGAGGAATACAAGACAATTCGTGTTTGATGACAGTCTCCAGCTGAACATTTCTTCTGGCCCGAGAAGCATTAAACAGTTGTTGGATAAGCTTCCGATCCGCTTTCACTGTTTTTGTCTCATTATGTGCTGCTCTCCACTTCGTCGTGTAGAGCGTTCCGAAATTTTTCGAATTCTTCTTCTTCAGGGGATCGAAGAATTTGACGCTTTTGTCTACAAGCGGTTTCTGAACATTGTCCTTCACCAACAGCTTACCTCTTGCTTCTGCGCTCAAAAGATCATCTTCGATTTCGACAGTAGCAATATCATTGGTTAGCAATGACACCAATCGAGTATTTTCATGGAGAGATTCTCGGTCCTCGCTGTCATCAGCGTGTTGGTGGACTTGTATCGGGAACGAAGGTCTGATTTGGAAAACGTTGAATCTGTCAAATTCATAACGCAGCCGCTCTACAGCCTCTTCGTCGCTTTTCTGTCGAGATGGCAGTGCATCGTTGCGAGTAGAGATCGCCTCGTCATCATCTCTCAGTCCCATCATCACTTTTGTTGCATGTGATATGTGGGATCGCTCTGCCCACGTGGTACAAAATCTGTCTCTCACAGTATCGTTCCGGGTTATTCCTATGATGCCATTAGATAGCTTACACATCCGGTTAACCCATTCTGTCGCTTGGTCAATGGGTACTTGGCTGAAGTGATGGTTGCTGTTTCTTACAACAAAGTTTCCCATTGCAAACTCATTGTACACCACTGGTGCTGTGGTTCGGAAGAGCAGTCATATCTGCCAAATACACCGGTTCCCATCTGGCGTAGTTTGTGTGATCATACACTGTCATCCATGGCAACATTGCCGCGAAAGCGTCAAGATGAAGCTGCCAGTTTCCTTCTCTATTGGCTCTGATGAAATCAAGAAGAATTTCCACCATATCCATACAAGACGATCAGAGCAAGAAATTTGGGTAGTTCTGAAAATTGCGTTTGAATTCTGCAAACAGTTTGTTCATGTTTTCTCGCTGCATCGCATTGGTGAGTTGGAGCACAAACTCATGAAGGCAACGTGGACTATCACTGCCGTCATCAGTGAAGGCCTCCACCAGATTGTGTAATTCTGTGTCGAGGTTGAGCTGCCGGTTTGTAGATTGCAGCCAATCCAAGAACATCTGCCAACGAATTCTGAATAAGGCTTCGTACGCCAAGACGTGTTCTCGAATCGCTCGATAGTAAGCTTTACCATCCAACATTTGTTCTGTACTGTTTCGCACGAATAAGCCAGCTTCTACCCAGATATCATCCAGTCCTGCACTGTCAATATGTTGCCCTATCATCTTTAAGAAGTTGAACAAGATGTGTAGATCTCCCAGCAAAAAATTTACATTTGTGAAGTTTTCTGGGCACGCCCAAGTTAGCTCGTTGGCCCGACTGTAGAGAGGCTGGTCTACAACAATCACTGTATCCCTTTGGCCTAGATATGTGGAGATAGCCTTGGATTTGTTCATGACAGTTGTCATCGTGTCATTTTCGTCAGCTGGGGCCTGAAGGATGGGCATCATGCCGAATGTTGAGGGCTGGGTCATCTGTACATATGGCTTCGTTGAAAGCCTGCCATGCAGGAATGGATCCATTTGAGTCCGCACGAGCTAATAACCAGGTTTGGTTCTTTAAATCAGCATTGGTTCTCTCCATACTTTCATCGAACCAACTCTCTTGGCGTATGTGCGTTTCACTGTCAAAGCATGCGGAAGGCCTATTTCGGGATGTAGTAGCTTTGTCAAGTTCATGGAGTTTGGATACCACCTCTTGTTTCAGCATCTTTTCCTGACCAATCTCCAGATTAGAGACTTCTACATCGCTCGCACAAGGACCCCGTTGCCATAACATCATTTGAGTTGAATGAAAAGTATTTTTTCCATCCAATGTGGCCTCCAGTACATCGATATTGTCACATGATCCAATAACCAATTTCCCTGCTACATATGGTGTTATCCCAGTCGGTATGTAAATATTTCCATTCTTCTCAAACTGTCTCAGAATGTTGTTGGCGATCGATGTGTCGATTTGTCTAATGGTGTCCATTCCAATCGTGTGACCAGCAGAGTGAAAAAGATCAACCAATGCCTCTGACCTAGTCGCTTGGTGTAAGGTTAAACCCAAACCCACATGTTTGGGTGTTAACTTCTGGTGTTTGGATACAGCATATACAATGTCCTGAGCCAGGCTACACACTTTCGATTTCGTAAACTTATCTTGGTTTGTGTTATCCTCCAGTACTGATGTTCTACTCAACAAAACACTCAAAAACAGATAGAGATTTTTGGGAATTATCATCTCGACATGTTCCTCATCAATCCCTCTCCAAGCACACATGTGGCCAGGAGTGCTCTCCACGTCAGATCTTAATTTCAAAGCAGTATGGACAATTTCCTGCAAAGTGTCCGCTACTTCGTGGGGAGCTAAATCTGGAGATAGCGTGTCTTCATCTGACTCAGAGGACGCAATAGATTTTGGAAGGAACTTTGCAATGACAAAATCAGACTGGTCACTGGGGTACATTAGAAGGGGTGACCGAACATTTAGTGGCTGCATGAAACTACCCCAAGAACCAATGCGCTGGCATACTTCATTGTAGAACGTTTGTCACCTTGAGGTGTATCGTGGTGGCGGCGTAATATTTGCGGCTTCACACAGTCGCTGGTATTTGTTCCAAACATGGCCCATGCTATAAACATGACCCAGTGATAGCCCGTTTTTCAAGTCCACACAGATTTTATCCAAAACCGTGTCCGTCTCTCTCTCAGAAGGGACATCCTTCTGTGCTTTAAGCATTTTTCTTTCAAAACACACCAAACATTTCAAGTGATACTTCCCTTCAGCTGCCACCAAATCTACCACGTTAGCTTATCTGACTCACATTGTTAGGTCATGTTTTGCCATTGTCAGGATTTTGTCTGAAAGAGCCATCGTCGCCACATTGTGCATTTTCCGACGGTCGTCATCTTGACAAAACATGCACCTATCCGAATCCATCTGAATGGACTTCCGACTGGTACGCGACGACGTGTCCCCCGAAGTTTCGCCTGCTTCGGATTGGGAGGAGACCTGTTTCTTTCTCAGTCGCTTCAGGTGATCCTTGAAAGTGAAACTACCATAACAAGATTTGTGCCAATGGATACTATTTGACTTCCATTCTGTCTCAGCAATACAACTCAGACGGTCTCGAAGAAGGGTTGAGTCTGTGTCTTCCAACTTTCTATGTATCTCAACAACTTCTGAAAGTCTGTTTTTTCCTGCAGACATCCCAACTCTCACAGGTTCTGCATTGTTGTCTTGACATAACAAACAGAGTGTGAGATCCAATACATCTGTTTGTCGTTTGCGCTTCAAAACTTTCACGGGCGTAACTCCAGGACTCGCCATTCTCTCGCTGATGGGGTATCTTCTATTCAGAGTAGGGCTGTAAAAATGATCAAAGAAGAGAATTATGGACGCATTTTATTCAATACATACCTGTTAGAAAATTGTTTTCTTCAGTCTATAGTCCGTTGACATTGACGATTCATTTCACGTGTTCCTTAAAATAAAGAGATTCAAGCTGAAAAAGAAAATGGAGAAAAAACAGCTTTTTGATTGAACATTTCTATGTTTAATCACATAGTGTTGCACAAAAAACGCATCAATTATGTTCAATCTCATACGAGTATAGACAAATTCCGGATTGTTAATGAAAGGCTGGGAGTTGTAGATTAAAACTACAAAAAAGTGAAAAAAAATCATTTTTGACCATACGTGGTCAAAACTGACCACAATGTCTGAAAATATGCAACATTGAGCTTGGCATCCACCTCCATATCATTAAGCAATACATTATGAAGATATTTTGCGTGGTTGCATGCTTCTAACACGAAATGCCATCACAAGTAATTTTTATGGCTACTGGCCGGCCTACTATACGTGGTCGAATGCACGTGGGCAATGGCGTTGGTGTGCGAAGTGAAGTGAAGGAGATTTGTTGTAAAAAAAAACTAACTATAAAGAAACTTTGCAGCGCACACATGTAATTCCCGTTAGACAAAGGTAGGGGACCCGAACTATAAACACGTACTTATCGAGATAACTAAACTTGGGGACTGCTGTCTGTTTGTGTGTAAATGGCTTCCAAATCTGTAACATAGTGTTGCGGTTGTGGAAATTCGCAAATCACCATTCAGGTCCCGTAGGTGAGGTATCTCTTAAGTACATGTGTAGTTAGCCCCAAACCCGTTGTTTAGAGGGAATTAATCTGATTCATTCGGGCTGCGACGCTTTGAGATAGCCGTTTTTCTGTTCTATCTTTATTTTGAACCAACCACGCTCCAACCGTCAGACAACAACAACAACGCCAACAGCCACGACCTTTACCTTCACAACTCGCTCCCACAAACATCGCATCACCGCCATTCCAAACGGCACCATGGCCATCGGCCACCGCCGGAAACCCTCCACCACCTTCACCTCTCTCCTTCTACGGCCATTCCCGCACCACCTGTGAGCACCGAGCGTCGGGCTGTCCTGGGCTCGTACAAGATACGCGCCGAGCCGCGAGTGCAAATAGCGGCCTTTCCGAGGAGAATTCGGATCAGGAATGCTACACGCCCACTTCTGATCCTTCCAATTAGGAAGCGCGGGGTGGCTTGGCCCCGCCTCCAGCCACGTCTGTCTGGAATAGAGATATGCAAATTATAGGATCAGGAGAGATTCACGCCCCTTTTCCTCCATACAATCGGCGAGCGTGGCTCCACCCTCGAGGAGATCCTGATCTGGAAATTTGCATATTGTTTTCTCCTGCCGGCCTATAAAACGGCAAGCGTGAGGCGAATGAGAAGAGTTGTTGTGCAGAGTTATTTTTTGGTTGGAGTTGTTGCGAGGCAGTCAGGTCGGGTTGGAGAGCGGAGTGGAGTCGGGAGGCGAAGGCGTCAAGGTGGTTTTCTGCAGTCGGCTGAGGAGAATTGGGGGAAGAGTCCAAGGAGCTCGGCTCCGAGGCAGGGAAGACGGCGGTCGGCGACGAGGTCGCGGTGGGATCGCTCGTCGCGGGACCCAAGGCAGCCAACCATTCTCCTTCCCCCAGGGCATCAACAATTCCCCCCCCCCTTTCCCCCACGCTGAGATAGTGCGAAAAGGGGGCCCCGTTCTCACCCCACTCCAAGCGGTGCCAACGAAACCCACGAATGAGCACGAAGTCGGGGCACCGCCGCGCAGCCACATTTGCGGCTCATCACGAGGATGCGGGTTGGACCCCCCCGGTCTCGCGGGCCTGACCGCTCCTTCAGGTCCCGCGCACACATTGGCCTACGGGCCCGTCTGCCCCCTTGCCAATGAGGGTGGCTTGTTTCCTTTGCTTTTGAGTAAATGTGTCGGCGCCGTCTGTGAAGTAAAACCGTATAAGTGCTGGCCTGTGTACGCGTAGTCGGTAGTATCTCTGCGTCATTGTTTCTTTTGTTGCATTTGATATATGTGCATTCTGTTTGGCTGTATATGTGTGCTCTCCGTGTGCTGCGGAATAAATGTGCATTATGTTGAACTGTTTTCCCGTTTCGCTTCGTCTTTTCTTTAATTGAATCTCCATCTTGCTTCACGTCAAGGGTTCGTTCGTAGTGGGCTTAAAACGCCCGATAATTAATCGGAACCGTCGAGGCCGACGATAACACCGCTCGGTTATCCCGATAGCACGGAACGGACCGCTTAAGCAGTTCGTGTCCGGAGTCGGCCTGCGGCGATGTACGATCGCCCGGTCTACCATCCGCGTGGGTACTGAGGTAGGTCGAGTTTGGCGAACAACCCTATCCTACGCGGGTGGCCGATTGGCACGATTGTGGTGAGGTCGAAAGGCCCACCCGTGACTGGCTGCGGGAGATAGTTCCTGGAGGGTCACGACAGAATTGTCCGTCCGGTGGGCGACGTGCCGCGATTCGAGTCACGTGGCCGTTCGCATGCCGGCGGGCGTGAATTCGCAACAATGTATATATCTGCATATATATTTATATATAAATATATATATATGTATATACATATATATATATATATATATACATATATATATATATATATATATATATATATATATATATATATATATATATATATATATATATATATATATATATATATATATATATATATATATATATATATATATATATATATATACATATATATATATATACATATACATATATATACATATATATATATACATATATATATACATATATATATATATATATACATATATATATATACATATATATATATATATATATATATATATATATATACATATATATATATACATATATATATATATATATACATATATATATATATATACATATATATATATATATATATATACATATATATATTGTCGTGGTTGACGAAATTCGCAAACCACCATTCAGGTCCCTTAGGTGAGATATCTCTGTAAGTATATGTGTAGTTAGGCCCAAACCCGTTGTTTCGAGGGAATAAATGTCATTCGTTCGGGCTGCGACCCCTCTAGATAGCCGTTTTTCTTTTACTATCTTTATTTTGGACCAGCCGCCATTACTACCACCACCAACCACGTCTCAACAGCCATCACACAACAACCACCAACCGCAACGCCGCTTCACAACCACAGCCACGACCTTTACCGTCACAACTCACTCTCGCAACCATCGCATCACCGCCATTTCCGCGCCGCTTGTGGGCGCCGATCCTGGACTCGTGCAGGGCGCGCACCGAGCAGCGGGTGCAAAGGCGCCGGCCTTTCCGAAGCAATCGGATCAAAAACGACTCACGCCCACTTCTGTTCCGTCCTATCAGTGAGCATGGGGCGATTTGGCCCCGCCTCCAGGTGCGTCGGAGTAATATCGCTATATGCAAATTCATGGATCAAAAAGCATTCACGCCCACTTTTCCTCTGTCCAATGGGGAGCCAGCCAGAGGTAAAGGGTCGAAGGTGAAGGAGCGAAGCCCCGGGGCTATAAAGGGCCGCGTTCGCTCGCCGAAAAGGCAGTCGGTGGAGTTGGGAAAAGAAGTAGTAGTAGTCAGTCAAGTGCAGTTAGAAGTGGAGTTGAGAAGTCAAGTGGAGTTGAAGAGTTCGGAGTTGGGTTGGGAAGAAGAAGCAGTAGTAGTCAGTCAAGTGCAGTTCGGAGTTGAGTTGGGAAGAAGTGGTAGTAGTCAGTCAAGTGGAGTTCGGAGTTGAGTTGGGAAGAGCCAGTCAAGAGAGGAGTCGGAGAAGGCAGTTGGACGGAGCTGTGGAGAGGTGGCGGCGGCGAAGGCAGTCGAGGGGGTGCTCGTGTCAGAATCGGGGAGCTGCGGAGAGGAGAGGCCGGCAACGCGACCGAGGTCGTGGTGGAGACGCTCGTCGCGGGACCCGAGCCAGGGAGATATCCTCCTTCCTCCGAGCATCAACAACCCCCTCCTGTTTCCCCCCGCGCTGAGATAGTGCGAGAAGGGGCCCCGTTCCCACCCCATTCCAGACACTGTCCGCGAGGCCCGCGGAGTCGGGGCGCCACCGCCATTTTGCGGCTCATCAGACGGGTAGGCCCGACGCGGTCTCGGCCCCAGGCCCGTCTGCCCCCATCATCCTTGAGGGTGGTCCTTTTCTTTTGCTTTGAGTATATGTGTTGTCGGCGCCGTCTGTGAAGTAAAACTGTATAAGTGTTGCCGTGTGCTCGGTAGTCGGTGGCATATCTGCATTGTGTTTTGCTTTTACATTTGCTTTTTGTGTATTATTGTGTGTTTCTTCTTGTTTTCGTTTCGCTTCGTCTTTTCCTTTATTGAATCTCCATCTTACTTCACGTAAAGGGTTGGTCGTGGGCTAAAACGCCCGATAATTAATCGAACCGTCCAGGTTGACGATAACACCGCTCGGTTATCCCGATAGTACGGAACGGGTCGCTTAAAGTGGCCCGTGTCCGAAGTCGACCTGCGGCGAGGTGCGATCGCCCGGTCTACCCTCCGTGTGGGTACTTCGGTAGGTCGAATTTGGCGAGCAACCCTATCCCACGCGGGGGGCCGATTGGCACGATCGTGGTGAGGCCGAAAGGCCCACCCGTGACTAGTTCCCGGCGTTAGTCCGAGAGGGTCACGACGGGATTGTCCGTCCGGTGGGCGACGTGCCGCGATTCGAGTTACGTGGCCGTTCGCACG